>NC_135999.1:1328858-1363858 GCF_048128805.1 Centroberyx gerrardi
TCCAAGTAACAGGATTTCTCTACTAGCCCGGTTTACACACATTCATTTAATAATCGCTCTGCTGGGGCGTCCTTCTCTCTCTCTCTCTCTCCCACTCTTTCCTGTATCTCTCTACCGTAAAACTAACGCAAAATAGGCAAAAAGCCCAAAAAATAATCTTAAAAAAAACATAATAATCACTCACAGTCGCTCCTCACTGCTCTACAGGAGCTGAGAGCGGCTGGTTGCTCCTAAATTTGTTAATCCGGTTATACAGAGATCACCAACTTCAACTCTGTTTTCTTGCAATCAGGATTTATTATTTTCTCATTATCATCAGATCACAAAAACCGGTTTTCTCCAGATCAAGACTTCCTTGTTGCTGCAGTTCCTGCCCGTGTCATTCCTTCATTAAATTAATGTGTTGATCAGTCCTGATTTCTCCTCCCGACTGTCTGCTCCGCTTCGGTCTTTCTGCACTTTGGCAGCAGTCGTCTGTCTGGCCCAGAAAAACCATTAGTCGTTATCTCAAGGCAATTAAGTCCGATCTCAAGATAACGGGATTAAAACAATAAAAGCGCGAGCCTGGCCGCTCTGGGCTTCCGTACCGCTCCGAGTCGTCCAGGTTTCTGCGTCTGGTGACCTTTGACCTGCGCAGTTTGAAAAAGAAAGAAAGAAATCCTTTGTTCGAGTCCCAAGTCAGTCTCAAGTCTTGAGGCTCAAGTCAAGTCCCAAGTCCAGTATCAATTTAATATCTTAAAGAAAACTAAATATCTAAGACTTTTCAATGCAATATGGTTTTAATAGGATAAAAACTTGGTAAGAGCATCATGAGTTTGATTTCTATAATCAGTTTCAACTTCAATAAATTCAATCATTCCATACAAATTCAGAAAACAGAATTTAAATTCAGTCGTCCGCCGGAACAAATCTCATCACTTTCAATCTAAGTCATTTACACAAACACAAGATCTCAAGTCAAGACTTTAGAAACCTTTTCAAGTCATCAAAGTACAAGTCAGAGTCAAGTCCCAAGTCACCAGAACCCAAGTCAAGTCCAGTCTCAAGTCTTCTCTTCATGCAGCAAGGGGAGGATGAAATCATTTAAACTGACTTTGCCCAGTTTTCTACTGCTGACATTAATCAATAGTATACATTAGAGCTGCGACTAATGATTATTTTTATGATTGATTAAACTATCAATGAGGATATTTTTTCGATTAATCATTTTGTCTATAAAATGTAAAAAGTAATGACAGATGCCCATCACAAGTCACCAGAACCCAAGTCGTCAAGTCTCAAGTCTTCTCTTCATGCATCAAGTCAAGTCTCAAGGAATTAAATCTGTCTGTTAGAGGGAAGAAGGATCACAGACGGCTAATGAAGAGTTCAGTTCAGTTCATTTCCAAAACGCTCTAAACCTGTTTCACCTGCAGCTGATCGGTCAATATGTGAAACATCTGGATCCTGTCCGTCTCCTTCAGAAAACCAAACACCAACATTTGGTTTCATGTTCTGCTGTCAATCATTCTGTCAGAGTGTTGGAGTCGCTGCTTTCAAATGTTGCAGATCTGAGTCTGAGGTTTCCATCAAGATTCGGTTTTCATTCATTACTGTATTTTCTGTAATATCACTTCCTTTATTTCTAACCTGCAGTAGAAGAGAAAAAGCGGCGCTGGTTGAGTACAGCTGTCTGCCTCTCAGTGATGAGCTGATCTGAATCCAAAGCATTTCCTCTGCACACTTTCACCAGAGTTTCATCAGAAAGAGATTTTTATATTAAAGGGACAGTCCGCTGCACTGCAGGCAAACTGCTGCTCTGCTGTCGCTCAGACTCAGTTTCATCATGCTGTAAAACCAAACTCCAACCAAACTCCAACCAAACTCCAACCAAACTCCAACCAAACTCCAACCAAACTCCAACCAAACTCCAACCAAACTCCAAACAAACTCCAAACAAAATCCAAACCAAAATTCAAACCAATCCAAACACAAACCAAACAAACCAAACTCCAAACTCCAACCAAAATCCAAACACAAACCAAACAAACCAAACTCCAACCCGTCAGTGTGAAGCGGCCGGCAGCAGATACCTGGCAGGAAGTGAAGCTGCAGGAAGAGGAAGAGAGATACAGGAAGTGTTCTACAGAGAGAGACAGCCAATCAGGAGAGGACAACTGAAAGAGGTTCAGATGAGGAGAGATTTACTGGAACTAAACAAAAAAAAACAATAATAAGAAGACAAAGAATAACAATATTTAGGAAACGACAGGAAACAGCCCCGCCCCCGTTTTGTTACAGAAGTGCAGCAAAATGCTAAAATTAGCATATTAGCGGGTTAGCTAGTGAACTCTGCTCATTTCCAGAAGCTGAGGTAACTAAGGCTGCAGAGAGGAAAGCAACTGTCTGAAACATAACGGACGACAACATTTACAAACAAATTTCTCAGAGTTCAGACTTCAGACATTCTTGTATGAACATTAAACTGCTGAGGAGATTTTGCAAAGGAGACGAGAACGAACTTCTGCAGCGAATCCAACAGCTAACTCGCTAACTAGCTAACTAAAAAACTAGCTAATTACTGGTGAGTGGTGGTGGAGGGGCCGATATGCCATGCCATGCCTACAGAGATTGAGAGTACATGCTATGCTTTGTGTCAGACGATCACTAGTTCGTCTCAACTGGGCAGACAGCAAGACACAGAGACGTTAGCTTCCTTTTTCTCTCTTTATTTACCACTTCTATGTCTCCTGACAGCTAGCGCCGGGCTAATCCTGCTGTGTCCGACTGACCAACGTACGTCTCCAAAACAGAAGGACGGAGGACGGATAAAGATCCTGGAGTTAACTTGCCAACCAAAGATGCATCAGGTTCATATTTGCCAGTGACTGTATTTACCACTTTGAGTCGTTCAAGCGCTGTTCCCATAACTACAGTACTTCCGACAGCACTTGAAAGCAGCATCTGCTTGCTACTTTAGAAATAGCAGATAATGAGGTAAATACTGGACTTTGGAGCCACAGTGGAATCGTTTGGCTTCACAACACTATGGAGAAATTTTATGACCTTTTTTTGCGGCTTTAGGAACTCTAAAGAAATGGTCTCCAGCGACTTCTGTTGTTTTGAAGAAGGCTGGCGAACCTGGACCCAGCAAACTCACTGTGAGTTCTCACCAAGCATCCAGCTGTTCAAAATGCTTAATGTCCGATAAGAGGAGTCGTTAGTGCGGTCGCTTATTGATTCTGGTGAATTAGGCAATTAGGAACCGGGACTAAGCCGGAGCCGGTTCTCGACACCCAGACCTAGATGTTCCGGACTCGGTGAACGAAGCGGTTCTGGTTCAGTACCTCCGGCTCCGGCTCCTCGTCGTCCAGATGGTCTTCAAAGGAGTTCTGGTCCGGGTTGCTGGCCTTGTCCAGCAGCTCGATGGCCAGAGTCCGACTGAGCGGCTGGGAGACGAACGGGTGCTGGGAAGGGACAAAACACAGCTGTCAATCATTTAGTCTCTTCGTGCTGCAGATCTAATTTTGGAAAGGTCTGTGAGTCCCATCAGTTTATTATCTCTATCTAACTATCTGGGGTTCATTCATAAAACTCTGTGGACTCTGACAGAGAACACACAGTAGCAGGATGTTTGTATGATGTTTTTCTCTACAGGGTGAACACTCATCATCTTCATCATCTTCATCACCCCCCCCCCCCCCCCTCCTCCTCCTCCTCCTACCTGCAGCAGCTTGTCAGCAGCAGGTCTTTTCTTGGGGTTTTTAGTCAGAGCGATCTTCACAAACTGCTGGAAGTTGCTGCTCCTGTGGAGAAACAGACAGACAGGTACAGGGTAGAGAGACAGACAGGTACAGGGTAGAGAGACAGACAGGCTGACAGAGAGACAGAGAGAGAGACAGGCAGACAGGTACAGACAGACAGACAGGCAGACAGAGAGACAGAGAGACAGACAGACAGGTTCCCCAGCGAGGCGTTCAAACACCCCGAACTTCTCAGTCTCCAAAACAGAAGTCAGAAACCTTCTGTCTTGTTTCCCACATTCTGTTTGTCTTCTGCCTTCATGTGTGTGTTGGCCGCTGTGCAGCGTCCAATTATCACATCAATGGAGTCTGCACTTCTTTTATTTCATGATGGACACTAAAATAAGTGCTTAACAAAGTGTGTGACTTTATCCTTTTTTTTAGCAGCTGTATTTTTTTTGTAATCAATTTTTCTGCATGTGTTTCCTATTTTTTTTAATCTCCTTACATATTTTACTAGTTTTTCCTTTTCTGTCTCTCTGTAAAGCTCAAACTGCTTTTAGATGAAAGCTACAGAACTGCACTTTATTATTATTATTGATTTGGGAAAAGCGATCATATTGGATTGATTGTACTTCTCCTCCTGTAAAGGTCCAGTCCACCCAAACCAAACAGCTGCTGCTATTTTTAGCTGCGTGTGGAATCAAAGTGAATATTGATGAAGCAGGTGGAATGTTCCTTTAGCATCAGCCTGCTGATTGGCTGTTAATATTTCAGCAGCTGTTTGATTGGATGCATCAATATTACATCACCGTTTCTATGCTGGGAGGCGAGAATCAGAAAAACAGATCTGCTTTACTGGACTGAACTGGTCTGAACTGGTCTGTATTGATCTGTATTGATCTGTACTGGTCTGTTGCTGGTCTGTTGACAGACAGACAGACAGACAGACAGACAGATTGATAGATAGATAGATAGATACTCACCATTTCACCTTGTCTTTCAACTTGGGAGGCTGGAAATTACTTTTAGTCATCAGCAACAAAGCTCTATAGAGAGAGAGAGAGAGAGAGAGAGAGAGAGAGAGAGAGAGAGAGTCATCACCTTAACGAGGAGTCAGAGTAAACACATCTCACTTGGCTTAATTTTATAAAAATCCATTCAGTATTATTTACATGAACGACAAAATGAGTTACTGAACTACACTACCCAGCATGCTTTTAGCTAGCTGGAACGTTCCATCTCCTGCAAAGGGAACAAGCTCCGGTAGCTAGCTAGCTAGCTGCAGCTTCACAGCTCCAGAGACAGAATGTGTTCAGATCCTCATGAGGCAGAACTCAGACTTCAGTGGACCCAGACTGCATCTGAACAGGTGAAAACCTGCTGAGACGGTCTGCTGCTGCTGGAGGATCAGCTGCTTCATGTTGGAGTTCTGCATCGAGACAAAGTCTGTTCTGGAAGTTTCTACACCTAAAATAACAGGAACGTGCAAATCTTCTAAAGTCTTCTGCTGCGTAGAGAGAGAGGAGAATGTCAACTCCATTCGTTGCTTTGTTTAGCTGCAGAAGACAGACTGTAACACTTTGTGGTCGATGGAAAATCATGTTAGCTACTTAGCTGCTAGTCAACACGAAGACTTCGGCCTGCCTGGGAGCGATGAGGCGCTAGGAAGCACTAACGCCAGGCTAAAGCCAGGCTAAAGCCAGGCTAATGTTGGGCCAAAGATGCTCTATACACACAATATGACGCATTACAAGCTGCACCAATGGTATGAAATGGTATACACTTCCTGTCTCCTAAGTGGACGTGGTCGCCTCTCCCCCCCATCCCCCCACCTCGTTTGGAAGTGTTGTGAAGGTCGTGTGAAAAACAGTCAAATAATAATAACAATAATAGTATTATCAAGCAAAGAAACACAAGTTTTATTTCAGTTTTAACTTTTAATTCATGGTTTCACGTATAAGTCCCTTTAGATTTCTGTTTATCCGGTTGGAAAGCGCCGTCGGCCGCGCTGCAGTGAAACCAGATCGACGGGATTTATGATGATGTTGCCAGATCTCGTGAGAGTGTGTTGCTGAGACAGAGACGGGTCTCCAACAAAGTTCATTTTGTCTGGAAAATGCCATTTTAGCGTCCGAATGTTCAGAAGATATGTGGCTTGTGAAAAATGGGTCCAATATTTACTTCGGTGACTATGGGGCGAAAGAATCGGTCATAATCTGTGCTCACGTTCACTTCTCCCATTGGAGTGAACAGACTCAGGACCTGCCGCTGGTCTCCTGAAGGGGCGGGGCAGTGAGAAACCCACGTGACACAGATACAGGAAATGACTCGCAGTTGCACCGTCTTGTTTCTAAACCGTCTCTGGTTGGGCTAACACTGAGCTAATGCTGGGCTAACGATGAGCTAATGCTGGGCTAACGCTGAGCTAATGCTGGGCTAACACTGAGCTAATGCTGGGCTAACGATGAGCTAATGCTGGGCTAACGCTGAGCTAATGCTGGGCTAACACTGAGCTAATGCTGGGCTAATGCTGAGCTAACGCTGAGCTAATGCTGGGCTAACACTGAGCTAATGCTGGGCTAACGATGAGCTAATGCTGGGCTAACGCTGAGCTAATGCTGGGCTAACACTGAGCTAATGCTGGGCTAATGCTGAGCTAACGCTGAGCTAATGCTGGGCTAACACTGAGCTAATGCTGGGCTAATGCTGGGCTAACACTGAGCTAATGCTGGGCTAATGCTGGGCTAACACTGAGCTAATGCTGGGCTAATGCTACAGCTAACACTAGGCTAAAGATGATCTCTACAATTAAAAAAACACTGGCCTACAGTATCCAATACAATGTGTCCAGGCATGTGCGCGCGTGCACACACACACCCACACCCACACACACACACACACACACACACACACACACACACACACACACACACACACACACACACACACCTCATGGGGTGCAGGTCGAACATGGGCGGCTGCAGCTCGGCCAGCTCGATGGCGGTGATGCCGACGGCCCAGATGTCACACAGCTGGTTGTATCCTCCCTTCCTCTCCACCGCCGCCACCTCCGGAGCCATCCTGCACACACACACACACACACACACACACACACACACATACACACACAGCTGAAACTTTGATAATTTCATTCACTCTTGTTGCTGTAAACAAGCAGCTTCTTGTGAACTTGTAGTTTGTTTTGAACATATTGCTGAAGTCAGTAATTTTAGTTTGACTGAATTCTGATTTAACTGAATATATTTTAAATCTGTTCTATCAGCATCAGACTGAATGAATCCTGCTGACTCAGGTTTGACATGTTACTGTTTAGTTTTTCCTCTGTTCTCTCCTCCTCTGCCTCGCAGCAACTGATTTCCTTAAACTGACTCAGTAACTTTCACTCAGTTTATTTGGAACTTTTTGACTTTTATGTTGTACGTCAGTAACCTGTGAGCTCAGCAGCAGCTCTGTGCTGATGTCACAGCATCTTCTCTGAACAGTTACATACATGTCAGCTGTTGCTGCTGACTGACTGACTGGCTTCGAGTCAGTCAGTCATTACTTCATCATCATCATCATCATCATCATCCAATCAGAGCCTGTGTCTCCTCTGATCAATGGGAGGAAAATGACAAAATGGCCAATGATGAAGGAGGAAGCAGACTGCAGCATCATGGAGGAGGAGATCGATAGGAGGTGTGTGTGTGTGTGTGTGTGGGTGGGGGGGCTGGTACCAGTAGGGTGTCCCGATGAAGGATTTCCTCTTGGCGATGGTCATGGTGATCTGGGCCGACACACCGAAGTCCGCTGCCAGCAGAAACACACACACACACACACACACACACAGGTGAGCCAGGGGTCAGAGGTCAAATCCTTCAGTCCATTCAGGAGCAGAGACTCAGTCGGAACCAGCAGAGTGAAAACAAAGCAATGCTGAACGGATGAGAAGGAACAGAAGAGTCCAGTTAATCTGTTCTACTGGGAGAACCGGTTCTACTGGGACAACTGGTTCTACTGGGAGAACTGGTTCTACTGGGAGAACTGGTTCCCTGCAGCTCCAGTTGCAGTTGGACTGGTTCAGGGTCAAAGTGCCTTGCTCAAGAGCACCTGGAAGTTTCATCAAGTTCAACCTCAGACTTTTGAAGAGCTTTTTAAAGCCAGAATGAAAAATAAAACCAAACTGAAATAAAGGACATCAGAGTGTGATGGACTGAGAATTAAAGTATTAATACACAACTTTGTCATGTAAATAAATGTCTGTTTGGCTTTTCTCTCTCAACACTCAACAGAGACGAAACCTGCAGTCAGTTCAGAGAAGCTGCTGCTCTAAACACCTGAGGGAAAATCCTCTGCAAAAATGGAAATGGAAAAATCTGTCTTGTAATAAATAGAAGAAGTATAAAATATCAGAAAGCATCGAGCGCTACAGAACCAAACCGCTTACTTTTATCCCTGAAATTATTACTTAATTTCTCATCACATAAACATTAATTATCCATAAAAATAACAGCTTTAATAAAGTAAGGTTAGTATCATGGGTTTATAAGGGATTTATTCATGGGTTGGTTCGTGGAGACACTAGTAATTAAGGGATTTTTTCATGTCTTTTGTGCAGGTTTACAGGTTATTAATGAGTTATTAATGGAAAGTTCCTGTCTCCCTGAATTTAACATTAAATTAGAAAGTAAGCAGTCAAACATTAAGGGGAGTTTAAGGAGGTTTTGATGTGGTCTCCTCCATTAATAACTCCCGTAAGTAATTTTAAGGGAATTTTGCAAGAATTAAGCGGTGAATTAATGTAAATGAATGAAAATGTAAGGTTGTTCGTATAGAGAATGAAACTGTATTGAAGCCTTCAGCCTGGAGTTTCAGGTCTGCTGTTCCTTTAAGACCCTTCACATATTCTGAAGTGACGGATTGACAGATGGAAAACCGACAATCTGTTCCAAAACCATAAATCAATTATTCATATATGACTGATGGAGATGGGTCTGTTTAATGTGTGAGTGACACCGCATGCTAACGAGCTGCTGGTCAGCGGTGGTGACGATGACTCATCAGGCAGCCGGGGCTCAGTGGAGAGTTTTAGTGTCCCATGATGCTCCGCTCCGATGACGACACAGTTCTGATGAAACGCTGGATACTGTGGAATCTTTTAGCATGAAAACGGTCAAATTTAAAGATTTTGAATATCAGCAGCGTGTTTCTACAGGAGGCTTCAGACTCTTCTGATTTATTATGTGGGTAATGTTCAAAACTTAAAGTCCCCATGAAACGAACTGCCATTACTTTTCCTTCCTGGAAAACAGAGCGTCTTCCATGGGAACGCCAAGTCGATACGGGGCTTTCAGTTCGCTCTCGTCGGTCAAGTCTCCATCCGACGCTTCCTGGATATTTTGAGGTTGGCGAGGAAACTTCTGGGTTTTCTATCCGTCCTCCGTCCGCTCGTTCTTTTGATTTGGAATCGTGCTTCGGCGTCACGGAGGACACGAGAACGCGTATTGATAATCAGCTATAGTGACCTCATGCTGCATCTGTTTTAGGGTTCAGGTTAAGTCAGTGGATGGTCCTCACAAAGATAGAAGTACAAGGATGTGTGTGTGTGTGTGTGTGTGTGTGTGTGTGTGTTAGAGAGAGACAGAGAGAGAGACTGAAGGTGAAGGTGACTCACCCAGTTTGACGTATCCGTTATCTGTCAGCAGGATGTTCGCTCCCTTCAGATAGAAGAGACCAAGCATCAACACACACACACACACACACACACACACACACACACACACACACACACACACACAGAAACAATATCAACCTACAGTCCAGATGTAAACCCTCAGCAGTAACAGCTGTATCACAGTAATCTGAGCTGGTTCCTAAAGTTCCCGCTGCAGAGACTCTTCACTGTGGCGTTCCTGTCTGCGGCAGGCCGGGTGACAGCCAATGAAAATCAATATGTAAATGAAGTGTTGCATATTAAACACCCGATCATCCACGCACCTGAGCAAGCAGAATGGATCCAAACTAGAGATGTCACAGGGCTGAAACGAACGATTATTTTCATTTGCGGTTAATCTATCGCTTCGTTTTTTGATTAATCAATTAATATCATTTTGTCTATAAAATGTCAAAAATAATCATAAATCCCCATCACAAGTTACTAGAGTCCAAAGTGATTCTTCAGATTTCTTCCTCAGTCTGACCAGCAGCCAGAAAACACTAAGTATTGATTTTATAATGAGATGAAAGTCTTAGCATCTGTGAAGCTGCAACCAGAAAATGTTTGGTATTTTCACTTGATAAATGACTAAAACGATTAATCGATTATCAAAATTCTAAGTGATTCATTTTCTGTCAAACAACTAATCAATCAATCGACTAATTGTTTCAGCACTAAAATGTCAGATCACCAGCTGAACTCTGTATATTAAAGGGTCTGCGTGTAATTTCTGGTCCAGTGCTGGCCTCTATCACTCTGCCCTCCGTAGAGCGAGACCATCATCAGCATGGTGGGCAGGTTGGATCAATCAACCTTCTGTTTTACTGAGTTAGTGCTGTTTGTTTATTCAGTGGAGTCTTGTTGTGATCAGGATCCTGACATCACCAGACTGTTGGAACAGATCGAAGGTCAGGAGTCGCTGTTTTGTGTGTGAAGTAACACTGGGCCGGTCCCTTAAAATTTGAGCTGTTTGGAGGATTATATACATGCCGAATTTACCAGAACACCCTATAGATTAGTAATAAAGCCTCAAATTATATTTTCCGATGTGTGTTTTTGGCCGATAAGCAAGGCCAAAACAAATTGGCAGATTTTTGAAGGGACCTTGGTGTGGCAGGAGCCTTCAGCCTCGGCCCGCTCCTGTGGTTCTGAATGCAGCTGTTCACTTTGTTTCACTCACTACCGCTCAGGAGCCTCTGCTGCCAGACTGAGGCGGTAAACCTGCTTATGAATCAGGAAAATGCGGCGGCACGCACCGCCTCGTTAACCCAGCTGAGGGTACGAACACCGCACCGCCTCGTTAACCGAACACCGCACCGCCTCGTTAACCGAACACCGTACCGCCTCGTTAACCCAGCTGAGGGTACGAACACCGCACCGCCTCGTTAACCGAACACCGCACCGCCTCGTTAACCCAGCTGAGGGTACGAACACCGCACCGCCTCGTTAACCCAGCTGAGGGTACGAACACCGCACCGCCTCGTTAACCCAGCTGAGGGTACGAACACCGCACCGCCTCGTTAACCCAGCTGAGGGTACAAACACCGCACCGCCTCGTTAACCCAGCTGAGGGTACGAACACCGCACCGCCTCGTTAACCGAACACCGCACCGCCTCGTTAACCCAGCTGAGGGTACGAACACCGCACCGCCTCGTTAACCGAACACCGCACCGCCTCGTTAACCCAGCTGAGGGTACGAACACCGTACCGCCTCGTTAACCCAGCTGAGGGTACGAACACCGCACCGCCTCGTTAACCGAACACCGCACCGCCTCGTTAACCAAACACCGCACCGCCTCGTTAACCGAACACCGCACCGCCTCGTTAACCCAGCTGAGGGTACGAACACCGCACCGCCTCATTAACCGAACACCGCACCGCCTCGTTAACCGAACACCGCACCGCCTCGTTAACCGAACACCGCACCGCCTCGTTAACCGAACACCGCACCGCCTCGTTAACCCAGCTGAGGGTACGAACACCGCACCGCCTCGTTAACCGAACACCGCACCGCCTCGTTAACCCAGCTGACGGTACGAACACCGCACCGCCTCGTTAACCCAGCTGACGGTACGAACACCGCACCGCCTCGTTAACCGAACACCGCACCGCCTCGTTAACCGAACACCGCACCGCCTCGTTAACCCAGCTGACAGTACGAACACCGCACCACCTCGTTAACCAAACACCGCACTGCCTCGTTAACCCAGCTGAGGGTACACACCAGCCTGCAGCCCACAGAGGATCTGTGCAGAACGTCTTCATGCCAGTATGTCAATATGTGCAGACGGATTTCTGCAGTCTGTTCCCTTCAGTACAGAAAGTTCCTGTTATTTCCTGCTGTCAGTCACATGCTGCTGGGTCAGACAGTGTTTCACTTCTTTATTCACTTTTAGTACAGTGTAAACAAAGTATGTAAGTCTGTCTATTCATCCATCTATCCATCCATCTATCTCCAGGTCCACAGTACGGCTGCTGCTGCTGCTGTCTGAATAATAAAGATGGAGGTGTGTAACATGGGAAAGCCTCCAGGACTCCAGCACTGATCAGCAGAGCAGGAAGTGGAGCTGAACGCCCACAGCTTCACAACATTTACATCACATCATGTTATTTCCACCAGACAGCAGAAACAGTGGGCGGGTTGATATATAATTAATAATAATAAATCATGTTACCTTAATGTCTCTGTGCATTTTGCCTTTGCTGTGCAGATAGTAGAGTCCCTGCAGAAGACAGACAGGACACACATGTAACAGATATATATATCATATCATAGACACACAACATGGAACATGGAACCAAGATGTCAGATCTTTAGATTGACAAAACTGTTACGTTTCAACACTAAATACATCAATAACAACACATTCAATATACAGTATAATGTTATTAACATTCATGATGTTCTGTTGAAAAGTAACGCAAAGCTGTAAACTAAACTAAACAGAACCTGGAGAACCTAAAAATCTTATTGGACAGAATCTGGAGACGTAAGAATCTTATTGGACAGAACCTGGAGAACCTAAGAATTGTATTGGACAGAACCTAGAGAACATAAAAACTTATTGGGCAGAACCTGGAGAACCTAAGACTGATTGGACAGAACCTGGAGAACCTAAGACTGATTGGACAGAACCTGGAGAACCTAATCTTATTGGACAGTACTTGGAGAACCTAGGAATCTTATGGGACAGACCCTGGAGAACCTAAGACTCTGATTAGACAGTACCCGGAGAACCACATTATCTTATTTTACAGTACCTAGAAGACCTAAGACTCTTATTGGACAGTACCTGGAGAATCTAAGAATCTTATTGGACAGTACCATGAGAACCTAAGAATCTTATTGGACAGACCCTGGAGAACCTAAGACTCTGATTAGACAGTACCTGGAGAACCATATTATCGTATTTTACAGTACCTAGAAGACCTAAGACTCTTATTGGACAGTACCTGGAGAACCTAAGAATCTTATTGGGCAGAACCTGGAGAACCTAAGACTTGTATTGTATAGTACCTGGTGAATCTGAGAATCTTAATGGTCAGAACCTAGAAAACCCAAGACTCTGATTGGACAGAACCTGGAGAACCTAAGACTGATTGGACAGAACCTGGAGAACATAAGAATCTTATTGGACAGACCCTGGAGAACCACATTATCTTATTTTACAGTACCTAGAAGACCTGACTCTTATTGGAGAGTACCTGGAGAACCTAAGAATCTTATTGGGCAGAACCTGGAGAACCTAAGAGAACCTAAGAATCTTATTGGGCAGAACCTGGAGAACCTAAGAATCATATTAGATAGTACCTGGAGAATCTAAGACTCTGATTGGACAGAACCTGGAGAACCTAAGAATCATATTGGACAGTACCTGGTGAATCTGAGAATCTTAATGGTCAGAACCTAGAGAAACCCAAGACTCTGATTGGACAGAACCTCGAGAACCTAGGAATCTTATTGGACAGTACGTGGAGAACCACATAATCTTATTGGACAGTACCTGGAAGACCTAAGACTCTTGTTGGACAGTACCCGGAGTATCTAAGAATCTTATTGGACAGTACCCGGAGTATCTAAGAATCTTATTGGACAGTACCTGGAGAGTTTCTCGTGACATGTAGGCTATCTGGGACTCTGTGAGCGGGCCGGTTACTGCAAGACAAAACAATGAAGAAGAGAATCAATATCATCCCATTGCCTTATTTGGTCAGAACAAAGAGAGCGAATTCCCACCTGTTGCCTTATTTGGTCGGATTATAGGTTAGGAATTTTGCTCCATGACCTTATTTGGTCAAGTTATAGCAAAGGAATTTTGTACCATTGCCTTATGACCTCCGCCATGGAGGTCATGTTTTCACCTGCGTCTGTGTGTTCGTCTGTCCGTCCGTCTGTCAGCAGGATATCTCAGAAAGTTGGGCACGGATTTGCACAAAACTTGGTATGAAGGTTGCTTATGGGCCAAGGAAGAACTGATTAACCTTTCATGTTGATTGGCCAAAAGGGGGCGTGGTGGTGGGCGTGGCTTATCACCAAAAGGTGCATAACTTCCTTGCGGAGTGTTGTTAGACATGGCGGAGGTCTGTGCTCTACTGAGCACATTTTCTAGTTTGGTCAAGTTATAGCGAAGGAATTTCGTACTCTCGAAAATAGATTTTAAATATTTTTATTTTAGAACATGACCATCAGCTGAGCTCCTTAGAAAGCCTCAGTGAGTGATGAGCAGCCTTCAGCAGGAAGTCTGTCTACAGGTCAGTGTCTGATCAACCCCAGAGTCCACCAGCCACTGTTTTCCCAGATGACGGGGTTACTGCAGGACAGACCCAACAGTCAGAGTGAAGGCCGGCTCAGAGTTTAGCATCAGTTTAAAGGTTGGAGAAGTTGAAGCGGCGCTGCAGAGCCTCACAGTTTCCATCATTATCTGTGTTTAGCGAGTCTGCGGGGAGCCGAGCGCGAGCCGGCTCTGTGTTTGTCGGGCTCGGCGGGGGTTAGGACATTATATCAACACCCGACTCTGGAGCAGCGGGGGGGCGGGAGGTGGTGGGCGGCCCCCGGTCGCCCTCGGCGCCGACGGCATCGTCACAGAGTCTTAATGAGGCGTAGCGGCCAAACGGTGAGCGCTCCCAACCTAATGACCGCCGGCTGAACAGCAACGAGCCGAGGCTTAACGAGGAGGGAGATGGAAGGCAGCGTGGGCGAGGGGGGGAGGGAGGGAGGGAGGGGGGGCTGAAGGTGACAGGAAGTTAGAGAGAAAAACTGTTTAAAGACACAGCATCAGCAGACTGAGCTCCATTACTGATCAGACTGATCAGAATTCAGGTTAGGGATACTATTAGATATATTGTTCTGTTCAGAGATGAGCGAGGCTCGGGGTAAAAAGGCGCCAAAAGTTCAGGAAATGTCTGCGAAATTAAAAATGAGGCGACAGAAAATGCTCAGATGATTTAAGATGTCGTTTGTTAGTTAGAAAGCTTGTTGGTTACTTAGTTATTAACCAGTTTAGTTAGTTAGTTAGTTATTATAACTAACCAGTCTTACCGTGCTAGATGTCTAGTTTAGTCAGTCAGTCAGTCAGTCAGTCAGTGAGTCAGTCAGTCAGTGAGTCAGTCAGTCAGTCAGTCAGTCAGTCAGTGAGTCAGTCAGTGAGTCAGTCAGTAACCAGTGTTACCGTGGTAGATGTCCTGCAGGGAGCCTCCTCCACAGAACTCCATACAGATCCACAGCTTCTCTCTCCTGGAGAGAGAGACCGACAAATTAGCTTTGGATCAATACAGCTGAGACAGAGGAGGGGGGGGGGGGGGTTAATGTGTTCAGGAGTGTTTTCTGGGTCGTGACAAAACATCATGACTGATAAACTAACGTCCTTTTACACACACACACACACACACACACACACACCCCTCCTCCACCCCCTCTCCTCCACCCCCCCTCCCCACTTCCAGCCACAGCAGCATCCAGCCACACTGTCAGCAGAGACGCTGCAGGCTGTGTGTGTGTGTGTGTGTGTGTGTGTGTGTATAAGTGCTCATTCAGGCAGGGGGGTGGGGAGGCGGGGCTGATGCGGTCGTCATGGTGACAGGTACCTGAGGTAGCTGCCGTAGTATGCCACGATGTTGGAGTGTTTACAGTCCTTCATCATGACGATCTCCTGCTGCACCACGGCAAAGTCCTCTCCTACACACACACACACACACACACAGAACCACACACACACACATACACACAACCACAACCACATACACACACAGAGAAACACACACACATGATTAGTGGGGAGTAGAGGACAAAGCTGCATACGTCTGTGCACACACACACACACACACAAAAGTTCTGGATCAGAAAGCATGTGAGCGTCAGTCAGGCAGTCAATACACTGATCAGTACCAGATCAATACATTGATCAGTACCAGATCAATACATTGATCAGTACCAGATCAATACACTGAGTCACTCTGTTATCCTGATGTGTCGTTAACAGAAAGTCTGTCTGAAACGCATCAAATGGAAACACTGAATACTTGTAAGTTCTTTGGTATGGAAATGGTTTTGATGATATTGACTATCGGCACAAAATAGTCAGTCAAATCCCGGTTCCCATATTCCAAACTGCTTCCTTCGCCACAAACAGCAGACTGAAGCATCACTGAAGCATTATGGGAAGGAGATCCATAAGTCTTCCTCCGGGCTGCAGGATGAGGACTGAAGAGAGGCCAGGCTGATTATCACACACTCAGTATTCAGATGAGGTTCAGCGCTTCTGTCAGTTTGTCCATCGCCTGTTTAAACCAATCTATCTGTCTGTCTGTCCATCTATCTACAAACGTGTTCATCATCTCTGGGGCGAGAGAGAGAGAGAGAGAGGAGAGAGAGAGAGAGAGAGAGAGAGAGAGAGAGAGAGAGAGAGAGAGAGAGAGAGGGAGAGAGAGAGAGAGAGAGAGAGAGACGGGGAGGGAGAGAGAGAACAAAGTGTCTTTGTTGTTGAGGCTTCAGCTCATTAAAGCCTCTCCGCTGTCCGTCCGCCGGCTGATCAGAATAAATATGGAGTATTTATGTAAGGCTTCATTAAAATGGAAGGTCGGCGGTCTGCTGATGGAGTCGCTGTTTGAGCTGCCGAGGCAGAGACAAAGATATTTACTGAGGATTGACTCGGTTTGGATAAATAGAGGATTTTCTCTGTGTAAGTGAATGTGAGTCCAGGATCAGAGTGGAAATCCTCTGAGGAAACATCACACTGCTCTGATGTGAAACTGCAGCACTGCATACTGTGGCCGCGATTGTTTTTGACTAAATAGCAGGGCTGCGACTAACACTTATTTTCATTATCAATGAATCTATCAATCAAATCCATTCATCATTTAGTCTATAAAAGTGATTCTTCAGATCTCTTCCTCAGTCTGAGCAGCAGCCGAAAAACCCGAAGCATTCTTTTAATAATGAGATGAAACGGAGAAAAGCAGCAGATCTTTGTGGAGCTGGACTCAGCAGCGTTAGATCTTTTCCTCTCTGGTTCCTTTGGTGTCCTTTGGTTTAAAGCAGCACAGACCGCTTTACTGACCTCACCGCACAGGAATTCTGGGTAATGATGTCGTCAGAATTCAAACAGTTGCCTCTCACTGTCGGTTGGAGCCACCGATGTGGAAAGTTGCCAGTCTGAACTCCAGAGACTCACATCTGATTTTATATTATTTTTTTACATCTTCTAATGAGACACACATACATGCCCATGTTTGACCAGTAGGGTCAGAGGTCAGAGGTCAGTACTGGCTGCTGTGGGAATCAAACCTGTGTCTTAACAGTTACAGGACGGTCTCTCTAACCCAGATATTAATGTAAGCAACATCTTAGGTTTATTTGGACCAAAGTATTTTTTACCATCCGGAGATAAAATTGACCTCTTTGTGATGAGTAATTGCTTTCTGCTCACTGTGAGAGTTAACACCCACTGCTACAGAACAGAAGGTGGGCCAGGTTTTTTTTTTAAGTTGAGTGATTCATCTTCTAAAACACAGACCATCTTTGATGTCCTGACTGACTGTGTGTTTGTGTGTGTGTGTGTGTGTGTGTGTGTGTTTATGTGTGTGTGTGTGTGTGTGTGTGTGTGTGGTACAGATCTGAGAACAGTCTGATAGTCATCGGGCTAAAGATAAACTCAGATGAATCCAGTCTTTCTATATTTGGAGCTGCAAACTCTGCTGTAATTGGCTGCAAGTGTTGAGTTGTACCGTCGCTGGTGTTTCTCTGTAACACATTACAGGAATATTATTACTTTTCCCAGAAACGAGTTGTGTAACCAATTGCTATTCCAATTTCAGTTTGCAATCAAAAAAAAGCTGGTACTTCATTATCATCCATCCATCCAAACATTTTCTAGCTGCTGATCGAGTTCAGCAGCAGCCCAGCGACTTCCTCCAGCACCTCCTGGGATCCCCAGGAGCTCCCAGGCATGCTGGGAGATGTAGTCCCTCCAGCCTGTCCAGGGCAGGAGCAGCGGCTCGATACCGAGCTCCTCCTGGATCACTGACCTCAGCCTGTCACCCTGAGGAGAAACCTCACGTCACCCTGAGGAGAAACCTCATGTCACACTGAGGAGAAACCTCACGTCACCCTGAGGAGAAACCTCATGTCACACTGAGGAGAAACCTCACGTCACCCTGAGGAGAAACCTCATGTCACCCTGAGGAGAAACCTCACGTCACACTGAGGAGAAACCTCACGTCACACTGAGGAGAAACCTCACGTCACCCTGAGGAGAAACCTCACGTCACCCTGAGGAGAAACCTCACGTCACCCTGAGGAGAAACCTCATGTCACCCTGAGGAGAAACCTCACGTCACCCTGAGGAGAAACCTCACGTCACACTGAGGAGAAACCTCACGTCACACTGAGGAGAAACCTCCTGTCACTGAGGAGAAACCTCATGTCACCCTGAGGAGAAACCTCATGTCACCCTGAGGAGAAACCTCCTGTCACCCTGAGGAGAAACCTCACGTCACCCTGAGGAGAAACCTCCTGTCACCCTGAGGAGAAACCTCCTGTCACCCTGAGGAGAAACCTCACGTCACCCTGAGGAGTTCCTCCACAGCTGAGAGTCTGAATGAAGATCTCTCTCTCAGTAAATCAGTTTTCTTTGTGGCTCAGCTCTCTCTCAGCTGACCTGCAGTCGGTCTCATGATGCTTCTTCCCCTCACTGGAGAATCAGATCCAGAAATACTCCTCCAGCTCCTCCAGCTCCTCCACTTGGGGCAGCTGCTCCCTCTCACCTGGATGGGACACGCCTTCTTTTCCCAGGACAGAATCATGAGCTCAGACTCGATGCTCCTCCAGTTCCCATCAGAGATCACGGGTACGGGTAACAGGAGTCACTCCACTCCTCCGATCTCACGATGGTTGTAAATAATGTCTGTAACCATAGTAACGTTTACTTCAGTTTACTTGACACCAGTAACACCAGTAACCAGAGGCGTCAATGTATCCATAAGATCTTAATAAACCGCCACTAGCAGCGGCGTCACGTTCTCTTTTTCCACCGAATGGACTTGATATTAAAAATTTGCGACCTCCGTCTCTTTCAAATTAACGGTGATAATGTTACGTAACATAACGAGTGTTGCATCTGACGTCACGTAACAACCAGCAACACCAGCAACACCAGCAACACCAGCAACACCAGCAACATCAGCAACACCAGCAACACCAGCAACATCAGCAACACCAGCAACACCAGCAACACCAGCAACATCAGCAACACCAGCAACACCAGCAACATCAGCAACACCAGCAACACCAGCAACACCAGCAACATCAGCAACACCAGCAACACCAGCAACACCAGCAACATCAGCAACACCAGCAACACCAGCAACACCAGCAACATCAGCAACACCAGCAACACCAGCAACATCAGCAACACCAGCAACACCAGCAACACCAGCAACATCAGCAACACCAGCAACACCAGCAACACCAGCAACATCAGCAACACCAGCAACACCAGCAACATCAGCAACACCAGCAACACCAGCAACATCAGCAACACCAGCAACACCAGCAACACCAGCAACATCAGCAACACCAGCAACACCAGCAACACCAGCAACACCAGCAACATCAGCAACACCAGCAACACCAGCAACACCAGCAACACCAGCAACACCAGCAACACCAGCAACACCGGTAACCCAAGAAACACCAGAAACACTTTTCCTTCAGAGAAAAAAGATCGATATAGAAGTATCATATTATGATTTTAATATCAGTACTGTGATTTTAGTACTGATTTGGAAAGTACTGTGATTTCAATATCAGTAGTGTGACTCGTCTATTCTTCCATTGATCGATATTGATTAATTCTATTTTTATCAGTCCTGGAGTACAGTGACAGCTGCTGACTCTCCAGCAAAGAGAACAGCACCAATCAATACTCTTATCAGACCAGCTTCACCTCCAAGTCCACCTTAAAACACTGAAGCTGTATCAGACCAGCTTCACCTCCAAGTCCGCCTTAAAACACTGAAGCTGTATCAGACCAGCTTCAAAACACTGAAGCTGTATCAGACCAGCTTCACCTCCAGTCCGCCTTAAAACACTGAAGCTGTATCAGACCAGCTTCACCTCCAGTCCGCCTTAAAACACTGAAGCTGTATCAGACCAGCTTCACCTAATTTTTCTTCTATTTTTTTCTTATTTTTCTTTGTTTTCTTCCACTTTTTCTTTTCTCTGCTGTATCCTGTTAGTATTTGCTGCTGCAATGACACAATTTCCCCACAGGATCAATACATTTTAATCTAATCTAATATAATATAATATAATCACAGCAGCATCAGAGCTGATAGCCACTGTGTTGCTAGGGAACATGGCTGCCGTGGAAACCTGTTAGTGATGTCAGAAAGGAGCACGGCGACTAACGAGGCGACAGAATTTGAGGATGGGGTCAAAGGTCACCTGGTGCGTCCTGCTCAGACACTGTGACAGAGAGACACAGAGAGAGAATGTGTGTGTGTGTGTGTGTGTGTATGTGTGTGTGTGTGTGTGGGAGGGCCTGTGTTGAGGCGTCCAGGACCTGTTCTGGACCTGTTCTGGACCTGTTGTCAGGCTGAAACTATTTCCACTTCTGATGTCTGAAGCACCGCTCATCAATGTCACTTCAGATTTCTATCAGCCAATAAGGATGGAGCAGGGGCGGGACCAAGAGCTGGCATCCTCCCGTTTTGTAGCTAACGTCAGCTAGGCTAACGCTAACAACAGCGGACAGGACAGCTGCTCTCAACTCCAGTGCTTCAGGCGCTCAAGAGGCCGCTGGTGGACACGCCCCCTTACCCACTCAGCATCAGTCAATGTAATGTAACTTAACATAATGTAATCTAGTCTGATGCAATGCGAGTAATGTCATGTAATCTTGTCTGATCCACTGAAATGTAATGTAACATGATGTGATGTGATGTACTGCACTGCAGCGCTGATCCTGCATGCAGATCATGTGGCGGTGGATGTAGCGAGGTGTGCATGCTAATGCTAACACGCTAACACTAACATGAGTGTGTACTGGCAGGCAGACTGGGACTGACTGGAGGATCAATCCCCATGACAGCTGCTGAAGAGCCTCTGAGCAAGGCAGCGAACCCCCAGCCTGGACCACACCCAGCCTGGACCACACCCAGCCTGGACCACACCCAGCCTGGACCACACCCAGCCTGGACCACACTCTGCCTGGACCACACCCTGCCTGGACCACACCCTGCCTGGACCACACCCTGCCTGGACCACACCCAGCCTGGACCACACTCTACCTGGACCACACCCTGCCTGGACCACACCCAGCCTGGACCACACTCTGCCCGGACCACACCCAGCCTGGACCACACTCTGCCCGGACCACACTCTACCCGGACCACACTCTACCCGGACCACACCCAGCCTGGACCACACTCTACCCGGACCACACTCTACCCGGACCACACTCTACCCGGACCACACTCTACCCGGACCACACTCTACCCGGACCACACTCTACCTGGACCACACTCTACCCGGACCACACTCTACCTGGACCACACTCTACCCGGACCACACTCTGCCTGGACCACACCCAGCTTGGACCACACTCCCCGGACCACACTCTACCTGGACCACACTCTACCCGGACCACACTCTACCCGGACCACACTCTACCTGGACCACACCCTGCCTGGACCACACCCTGCCTGGACCACACCCAGCCTGGACCACACCCAGCCTGGACCACATCCTGCCTGGACCACACTCTACCTGGACCACACTCTACCTGGACCACACCCTGCCTGGACCACACCCAGCCTGGACCACACTCTACCTGGACCACACCCTGCCTGGACCACACCCTGCCTGGACCACACCCTGCCTGGACCACACCCAGCCTGGACCACACCCTGCCTGGACCACACTCTACCTGGACCACACTCTACCTGGACCACACTCTACCCGGACCACACTCTGCCCGGACCACACTCTGCCTGGACCACACTCTGCCTGGACCACACTCTACCTGGACCACACTCTACCTGGACCACACTCTACCTGGACCACACTCTACCTGGACCACACTCTGCCTGGACCACACTCTACCTGGACCACACTCTACCCGGACCACACTCTACCCGGACCACACTCTGCCTGGACCACACTCTACCTGGACCACACTCTACCCGGACCACACTCTGCCTGGACCACACTCTGCCTGGACCACACTCTACCTGGACCACACTCTACCCGGACCACACCCAGCCTGGACCACACTCTACCCGGACCACACTCTACCCGGACCACACTCTGCCTGGACCACACTCTACCTGAAGCCCCGCCCCGCTGAATTATCACAGGAGGCAGAGAAAACTATTCAGTATTTCACAAGAACAAGCAAAAAAAGATAGAAAAATCAGAAGAACTTGACATAATAATAAATTTGCGTAGCAGAAATCTCCCATAAATCATCTCTTGACCCCCAGAATGATTCCGCCCCGCAGGTTGAGAACCGAGCTGCAAGACTGGAGCGGTAAAGTGCTAATGATCAGGGAGGCACAGCATTAACCTGATCAGTATTCTGTATACAGGTAGTGTATGAACACACACACACACACACACACACACACACACACACACACACACACACACACTCTGCTGCAGCAGTCTTAATTACACAGGGTGTGTCTACAGCTTCAACCTCACTGCTGTAACATCAAATGGTAAGCCTCAGGCAACACACACACACACACACACACACACACACACACCATCCAGCTGTACCACCTGCTGACTGCTGCAGTCTGTCTCTACTGATTAATAAGGAAGAAGAGGAGGAAGAGGAGGAGGAAGAGCTCGGCTCCTCTGGCTCTACTTCCTCCTGCTTCACCACCAGTCTGATACTGAGAAATTATATTCTGTTCTATTCTGAACATCCAGTTTGCTGCTAAAATAGAAGTTTTCAGCTAACGTAACACCCCACCCCCCACCCCCCCGGCGGCCATCTTGGAGGTCCTCAGCTCTGTGAACAGCTGACTGTGTTTCTGTCGTCTCAACAGAATTGAACAGACGGTTAATTTCTGTCTGTTTCTGACTGAACTGATCATTTCATCACTGATCCATCTGATTGATTTAGTGTTTAGATAATGTCAGCTTGTTAGCTAGCTAACCATAGCATCTGGTCAGCTAACCATCACTGTCTTGTTGTTAACACATCTGATTAGCACACTAGCTAACGCAGCTAGTAGCAGCTAGCGTTAGCATGTTCACATTAACATCAGTGTGTTTGCCGGCTAGTTAGCTAGCTAACAGTTTGTTCAGGTTAACTGAGCTGACTCTTCTCAAGCTACAACTCAGAGTGTTTTGGAGTAGAGACTAGGGCTAAAGACAAGACAGTTTACTGTGTCACAGTAACCAAATCCACCTTATCACACTATTCACTTTTACTGAGAACGTTACTGAATGGATCTACAGCCACACCACGGCCGCAGAGATTTCATATTTCTGTATATTTTCAGATCGTATGTTCTCCTGTCATGCTGCTCAGCCTCATCATGTAACATACAGTTCATCTGTTCACATGTTCTGCTGCAGTGAGAGAAGTTGTGGGTTTGATTCCTACCAGGCTCCAGTTTGATGACCTTGATGGCAGCCAGCTCTCCACTGCTGACGCTCCTCGCCTGCAAGAGAGAGAGGAGAGGTCAGACTCTCTCTCACACACACACACACACACACACACACCACACACACACACACACCAAAGCAGCAGCGGCGATCAATTAATGCCTCCTCAGGGCTCACACAACTTTCAGAGCTGCATTAAGGGCAGTGTGTGTGTGTGTGTGTGTGTGTGTGTGAGAGAGTGTGTGCAGCATGTTAAAACACAGTTCAAGGCCCAGGGTCTCATCAACACTAATTAATCTGATTATAAATTAGATTTCTAATTACTTAGTTTTCATATTTCTACATGTAATCATCGTGTGTGAAATCTGTGGTCAAACAGACAGACAGACAGTGATGCTCACTGACCATCATTTAAGTCCTATTCATCACTATTATCACTAATTATCACTATTGTAGCCGTATATTTTAATATCATTTAATCACCATTTATCACTATTTAACTCTTCTAAAAGGAAACACTGTGTACTTCATCCTGACTGAAGTACTTCATGTGTCAGTACTGACGCAGTATTCCTGTACCGACGCAGTATTCCTGTACTGAGGCAGTATTCCTGTACCGACGCAGTATTCCTGTACCGACGCAGTATTCCTGTACTGAGGCAGTATTCCTGTACCGACGCAGTATTCCTGTACCGACGCAGTATTCCTGTACCGACGCAGTATTCCTGTACCGAGGCAGTATTCCTGTACCGAGGCAGTATTCCTGTACCGACGCAGTATTCCTGTACCGAGGCAGTATTCCTGTACCGACGCAGTATTCCTGTACCGACGCAGTATTCCTGTACCGACGCAGTATTCCTGTACCGACGCAGTATTCCTGTACCGAGGCAGTATTCCTGTACCGAGGCAGTATTCCTGTACCGACGCAGTATTCCTGTACCGACGCAGTATTCCTGTACCGAGGCAGTATTCCTGTACCGACGCAGTATTCCTGTACCGACGCAGTATTCCTGTACCGACGCAGTATTCCTGTACCGAGGCAGTATTCCTGTACCGACGCAGTATTCCTGTACCGACGCAGTATTCCTGTACCGACGATGTGAAGATGTGATGAGAGGAAAACTCTGGTGGAAGAGTGAAAACCTTCCAGACAGAGCCGCCGGGTCTGAGGACCTGCGGGAGGCCAGGCTGTCACGGATCAATGTCAATGTCCTGAACAGCGTCCTGACCTCCCCCCCCTCCCCCCCCCGCCCCCCTCTGCACAACCCCCCCCCCCCCCCCCACCCTGACGAGGTGTTAATTAAAGCAGAGCAGAATTTTATGCTAATTACCCCCCCCCCCCCCCCTCACCTCTGGAAGGTGAAGCAGCGTCCTGCGGGTCGATGCTGCCTGATGGAGCTGCACAAAGACGATCAATAACTCTTCTGATCGAGGGGGGGGGGGGTTCACACTGCCCACTAACGACGCTAATGACACACTTCAACACACACACACACACACACACACACACACACACATTCCAGGACGAGAGCTGAGGATCGTGGGAAACGGCCCACCCAGGTATTGATCGGTGTTGTGAGGGGGCGGTGAGGCTGTGTGTGTTCTGGTATGTAGCGTGTGTGTGTATGTGGTGTGTGTGTGTGGTGTGTGTGTGTGTGTGTGTGTGTGTGTGTGTGTGTGTGTGTGTGTCCACTCAGCTGTACCTGCCTTGCAGCCGGACGCCATTTGCATTCAGCCTCCAGTCTTTCCTCTCTGCTGAATAATTGATCAGCAGCAGCAGAGTTCAGTCTGTTACTGTGTGTGTGTGTGTGTGTGTGTGTGTGTGTGTGTGTGTGTGAGAGAGAGATAGTGTGTGTGTGTGTGTGTGGAGCTGCAGAGTGAAGGCTGCAGGCTTCACTCTGCAGCTTCTGTTCCTGCTGCCAGGAGCCGCTGAGCAAGGCAGCAGTCTGAGCAGCTGGTTGCGTTGCTGGTTGGGTTGCTGGTTGGGTTGCTGGTTGGGTTGCTGGTTGGGTTGCTGGTTGGGTTGCTGGTTGCGTTGCTGGTTGGGTTGCTGGTTGGGTTGCTGGTTGCGTTGCTGGTTGGGTTGCTGGTTGGGTTGCTGGTTGCGTTGCTGGTTGGGTTGCTGGTTGGGTTGCTGGTTGCGTTGCTGGTTGGGTTGCTGGTTGCGTTGCTGGTTGGGTTGCTGGTTGGGTTGCTGGTTGGGTTGCTGGTTGGGTTGCTGGTTGGGTTGCTGGTTGGGTTGCTGGTTGCGTTGCTAGTTGTGTTGCTGGTTGGGTTGCTGGTTGGGTTGCTGGTTGCATTGCTGGTTGCGTTGCTGGTTGGGTTGCTGGTTGGGTTGCTGGTTACGTTGCTGGTTGGGTTGCTGGTTGGGTTGCTGGTTGGGTTGCTGGTTGCATTGCTGGTTGCGTTGCTAGTTGTGTTGCTGGTTGGGTTGCTGGTTGGGTTGCTGGTTGCATTGCTGGTTGGGTTGCTGGTTGGGTTGCTGGTTGGGTTGCTGGTTGGGTTGCTGGTTGGGTTGCTGGTTGCATTGCTGGTTGGGTTGCTGGTTACGTTGCTGGTTGCATTGCTGGTTGGGTTGCTGGTTGGGTTGCTGGTTGCGTTGCTGGTTACGTTGCTGGTTGCATTGCTGGTTGGGTTGCTGGTTCGGTCCTTGCTCAGCGGCTCCTGGCAGCAGATGTTGCGTTCACTTCCACTCAGATCTTTCAGCTTGTTGTTCCAGCTTCTCTGGTTCAAAGCCAATAAACTGCAGCCTGTTATTTATTATTTTTATGCATTTTAACTCTTTTATTTATTCTCTCTTCTTATACACTTTATTATCGCTTTTTATTGGTTTTTTAATTTATCTTATCCTGTATTTCTTATCTAATGTATTCTATACTTTGTGTAAAGCAGTTTGAGTTGTCTTTGTGTACGAAATGTGTTACAGAAATAAACCTGCCTTGCCTTGTCATTGGTCATCCACTAACCAATCACTGTCCATTAGGCCGTGATCACATGACACAATGTTCTGACCACGCCTCCTGCTTACTTCCTGTTATGTTAGATGGTTTGGCGGCAGACGGAGTTTTGGACGCCGTCTGAACTACAGACAGTCTCACAACTGTCCGCCTCTGATCAACTGACCAATCAAAACGCCCGAGAGGCGGGACTCTACAGATCTGAGCGCTGATTGGACGATCAACAAGCTCGTCTCCACAGTTGAGCATCAGTCCGTCAAAAGCCAATCAGATTTCAGCTGGTTTAGCTTAAAGAAACTGTGAGGAGAGTTTTAACAAGAAATAAAAATCCAAATAACAGCAACTGAAATAAAGTCAAATGCGCTCAGCTGGTCTGCAACATGAACAGATTATTAGAGGAAAGTCAACATGGAGCCTTTTATTCCACTAGTGATCAGAACAGTCAATCAGAATCAAAAAGCCTCGATCAGAACGGTGGTTTAACCGTTTTATGATCCGGTCGATGGATGAAATTTGGTCACGTAAACTCTCTCTGCTCACGGTCTGTGGCTGAATATCTCGACTCTCTCTGCTCACGCTCGACCATTTGACGTAAGTGACGTCAATGATGTTTATTTTTTTTCCAGGAGACTTTGAATGGTGCGCTTGTTACGACCCCCGGGGCGCTGCGGCTTGACGTAGGCGGGTTCCGACTCCGCCCGCCCGGGCCGGTTTCAGCGTACGCCAGTGACAAATACAAGCGGACCCAATCATTGCGTGCAAAACAAAACTTTTTATGTGACACTTCTGGAGTCGTCTGCTTCATCAGACAGAGCGGCAGTGAAGCTCCTGACGCAGGTCCAGCTTAGGGCTGCACGATATTGGAAAAAACTGACATTGCAATATTTTTTTTTTCTGCGATATATATTGCGATATGAAAAAATACAGGAATTTTCACCAAATGACTTGAATAGCTCTATCAAGCCTTGCCCCTTTAAGAAGGTGGCCTTGTGGGTAACGTAGTAGGAAGTGAGTGTGTTTTTAGCTGCAGCCAGAGTGAGTTGCAGGATGCTAAGTGAGTAAAGTTAGCATAGTTAGCAGAAAAGAGCTTAGAGCGTCACCGAGAGGCCGTGCATTATGTTCGCTGCTGTACCGAAATAAAGTGCCAGTTCTCCACTGCAGAGTCGGTCCGGACTCTGAGTAAAAAGCTTGTTACCAGCTACGAGCCAGGCTAAGCTAAAATAGGCTAGCACAACACCAGAGGCTTCCCAACTACGGTTCAGAGCTGTGAAAGCTGGAAAGGTAACATACGCTACTCTTATAACAAACCCTTACATCGGAGTAAATGATGTTATATCAGACACACTTCTCTTGTAGATTAGTCATGGAAAATGAGAACCGTGCGAGTTTTCCTTTTGTATCAAGCAGCAAAAAAGTTGTAGCATGACGTGTTTGAGTTCATTTGCCTTACTTGACATCGCACGTCCTGCGATGTGACTGTGGCGCATGCGCACATCGCGATGACGATGCTGAAACGATATATCGTGCAGCCCTAGTCCGGCTGTTCACATGTTAGAGAGCTGGATTGTGTACTGACTCACACTGTGGGGCGGGTAAACACCATGTGACCCTTTTACCCAGCATCATGTAAACAAATCTTCAATCAGAACGATTTGATCCAGAATGAAAACGTGGCTCATGTGAAGACAGACGAGAGCCGCTGTTATCACAGAGGTCACGTTTATAAATGTTAGTGTCGGTGTCATAACTGTTACAGAACGTTACTGTCCCGTCCAGTCGGGTCAGGTGTGTGTGAGGCAGGTGTGTGTGAGGCAGCAGGCGTCCAGTCGGGTCAGGTGTGTGTGAGGCAGGTGTGTGTGAGGCAGCAGGCGTCCAGTCGGGTCAGGTGTGTGTGAGGCAGCAGGCGGCGTGATGCTGTGAGTCCTGACTGAGCCACAGGCAGCAGAGCCAGAAGAGTCACAACAACCACAACTACAAGCAACCTGGCCCACAGCCGGAGGACACACACACACACACACACACACACACACACTCACACTCACGCTCACGCTCACACACATGCTGTGTATGGTCCTGTGCAGGTTGAGGCGTCAGCAGGTCGGCCAACCAGAGGAGATGAAGCTCAGCAGGATGCAGCTTCCTGACTGCTGCTGCTGCAACACTCTCTCCAACACACACACACACACACACACACACACACACACACACACACACACACACACTCTTCATATCAAACACAAACACAGCTCCATACAGTTCAGTCAGAGCTGCAGAAGAGCTTTAACTAGAGACGAGACGATCTGATACGATTGGATACGTGATCTGAGGTTCAGGATTTATGAACAATACATCTTTACATTGTGATGTATTGAATTTCGACATATCGTCCGATTCTTAGCTATTACACTCGCTTGAGGTGGAAATATTAATAAAGTAACAAAATGAAGAAACTACACGATAAACAGCGATGGAAACACATTTGTGGATTAAATACTGAGGGAGGCTCGGCGTGACGGACGGGTCAGTCTGATTGGATGACAGCTGAAAAGAGGCTTGGACTTCCTGTACAGTATCTGTTCGCCACAGCCTCCAGAAACATCATACATGTTGTTTCTGACATGTACATGTTGGTTCAGACGAAAGGAAACCTGAGCAGCATCAACCAGACCAACACTCATCAATACTAATCAATACTAATCAACACTAATCAATACTAATCAATACTAGTCAACACTAATCAATACCAGAAAGACTCCTTCCATGTTTTTCTGACTTTCAGGAAGATGCTGATGTGTCTCCTCCACCAGCTGATGGAAACCTGATTTGCATTTTAATTTTGACAGCAGCAGAGAGGAAACCAGCCGCCATGTTGGAAGAGACACAGATCACTGTCACTACAATATCTACAGAGCAGCTGTCTGACAGACAGACTCCAACACCAACACCAACACCAACACCAACACCAACACCAACAGCACTAACATCTACAACATGATGTTAAGTCTCAGTTAAATCCAGCAGCTGTGGAAACTGCTTGGAACTGATAAGAGAAAGATATTCAGGCTCTGATTTCACCAAACGTCTCAACTTTAATTTTGGCTTTGTGATATTTAGTTTTCAACATCATATCGAGATCTAATCAGCGTCTGAATGTTTGAACTGCACCGCTCTCCCACTCTGCTCCGCCTCTAGCTCGTGATGCAGCGACAGCTTGTCAAACAATGCTAACGTTAGCGATAAGCTGTGTTGTGTAACTTTGCTAACCCACTCTGATGTAGCAGCCTTCACCTGTAGAAATGTTTCCTGGGTATTTCAGTCCTGTAGCGACCTTTTTCACCAACATGGCTGACCTAACGCAGGTTCAGATCAGTTCTCACCATTACCAGCACTGGTACTTTTTAAACTGAACAATGACTTTTAAACCAAACAATGACTTTTAAACCAAACAATGGTACTTTTTAAACCAAACAATGACTTTTAAACCAAACAATGACTTTTAAACCGAACGATGACTTTTAAACCGAACGATGACTTTTAAACCAAACGATGACTTTTAAACCAAACAATGACTTTTAAACCAAACAATGGTACTTTTTAAACCAAACGATGACTTTTGAACCAAACAATGGTACTTTTTAAACCAAACAATGACTTTTAAACCAAACAATGGTACTTTTTAAACCAAACGATGACTTTTAAACCAAACAATGGTACTTTTTAAACCAAACGATGACTTTTAAACCAAACAATGACTTTTAAACCAAACAATGGTACTTTTTAAACCAAACAATGACTTTTAAACCAAACAATGGTACTTTTTAAACCAAACGATGACTTTTGAACCAAACAATGGTACTTTTTAAACCAAACAATGACTTTTAAACCAAACAATGGTACTTTTTAAACCGAACGATGACTTTTAAACCAAACGATGACTTTTAAACCAAACAATGACTTTTAAACCAAACAATGGTACTTTTTAAACCAAACGATGACTTTTAAACCAAACAATGGTACTTTTTAAACCAAACGATGACTTTTAAACCAAACAATGACTTTTAAACCAAACAATGGTACTTTTTAAACCAAACGATGACTTTTAAACCAAACAATGACTTTTAAACCAAACAATGGTACTTTTTAAACCAAACAATGACTTTTAAACCAAACAATGGTACTTTTTAAACCAAACGATGACTTTTAAACCAAACAATGACTTTTAAACCAAACAATGGTACTTTTTAAACCAAACGATGACTTTTAAACCAAACGATGACTTTTAAACCAAACAATGGTACTTTTTAAACCAAACAATGACTTTTAAACCAAACAATGGTACTTTTTAAACCAAACAATGACTTTTAAACCAAACAATGGTACTTTTAAAACCAAACAATGACTTTTAAACCGAACGATGACTTTTAAACCAAACAATGACTTTTAAACCAAACAATGGTACTTTTAAACCAAACAATGACTTTTAAACCGAACGATGACTTTTAAACCAAACAATGACTTTTAAACCAAACAATGGTACTTTTAAACCAAACAATGGTACTTTTTAAACCAAACAATGACTTTTAAACCGAACGATGACTTTTAAACCAAACAATGGTACTTTTTAAACCAAACAATGACTTTTAAACCAAACAATGACTTTTAAACTGAACGATGACTTTTAAACCAAAAAATGGTACTTTTTAAACCAAACAATGACTTTTAAACCAAACAATGGTACTTTTTAAACCAAACGATGACTTTTAAACCAAACAATGACTTTTAAACCAAACAATGACTTTTAAACCAAACAATGGTACTTTTTAAACCAAACGATGACTTTTAAACCAAACAATGACTTTTAAACCAAACAATGGTACTTTTTAAACCAAACGATGACTTTTAAACCAAACAATGACTTTTAAACCAAACAATGGTACTTTTTAAACCAAACAATGACTTTTAAACCAAACAATGGTACTTTTTAAACCAAACAATGACTTTTAAACCAAACAATGACTTTTAAACCAAACGATGACTTTTAAACCAAACAATGGTACTTTTTAAACCAAACAATGACTTTTAAACCAAACAATGGTACTTTTTAAACCAAACAATGACTTTTAAACCAAACAATGACTTTTAAACCAAACGATGACTTTTAAACCAAACAATGGTACTTTTTAAACCAAACAATGACTTTTAAACCAAACAATGGTACTTTTTAAACCAAATAATGACTTTTAAACCAACAATGGTACTTTTTAAACCAAACAATGACTTTTAAACCAAACAATGGTACTTTTTAAACCAAACAATGACTTTTAAACCGAACGATGACTTTTAAACCAAACAATGGTACTTTTTAAACCAAACAATGACTTTTAAACCGAACGATGACTTTTAAACTAAACAATGGTACTTTTTAAACCAAACAATGACTTTTAAACCGAACGATGACTTTTAAACCAAACAATGGTACTTTTTAAACCAAACAATGACTTTTAAACCAAATAATGACTTTTAAACCAAACAATGGTACTTTTTAAACCAAACAATGACTTTTAAACCAAACAATGGTACTTTTTAAACCAAACAATGACTTTTAAACCGAACGATGGTACTTTTTAAAAATAATGGCACTTTTTAAACCAAATAATGGTACTTTTTAAAGAATAGTAGGGAACTTAAAGCTACACTAAGCGATTTTTTCTGACCACTAGAGGGCGACAGAAACCGCAACACATTTTGTAAACACACAGCAAAGCCACTGGGCTACAAAAGCCCTTAAGGACAAACCGTGCATAAAGGCTAATGGCTAAAATAAACGCACCTGCGGAGAAATATCGCCGGTTACCAGTCTCATTTTGCCAGATTTTTCTCCCGCTGAAGGTCACATGACCCACAATGACAAGTGAAGAGGCAGGTAGCAAGTTTACTAGTTGAAAACGCTTCCTCGCTCGCTTCATCGATTCTCCATTACTCGGGCCGAACATGACAACAAGCTTTAGGAAAGAGGAGAAAACAACAACAAGCTGCTGCTGTGTTTGTTTACATCATCACGTCTCACAGAAATCTCCACGTAGCACACGTTAGCTTCAGGACTGGTTACAGGGTCTGAAATCTCTTATTACAGGTTTAAGTCTTAAGTGACCACATGAGACACTTTTGCAGACGTTGGGTTATCAAGTTGAGGTTGGATTTTCTTTACTGAAACAGATCATTGTGTGTTTTCATCTCCTTTACCTCTTTTTAAAGCTGCACTCTCTGCTGTGTCAGCAGATGATCAGCTGATGATCTCCTTCACCTCTGATGACGGCACTTCAGGATATTACAACCGTCAATACTGCATTTTGATATTTTCTGATCAACTGTGCAGGAAGTGTCTGGAGGTCAGACACATCTGTTATGCATTTATGTGTTTATTTATTTATGTATTCAGACGTTATTTCAGCAGGCAGGTCGGCTGAGAATAGATTGTTCGAATGATAACAGCCTGAGAGGAAGACGAGAAAATAAAGATTACATATAAATGAATATTTAACAGACAGAAATATGAGATGCAAGGACGTTATATAGTCAGCGCTTATAGTCACTCACACACACACACACACACACACTCACCGCACATACCAACACATGCAGGCATGGATGTCACTCTATATGTGCACCACACACGTCATCGATATATCTATCTGTGAGTGTGTGTGTGTGTGTGTGTGTGTGCGTGTGTGTGTGTGCTGGTGTGACATCCTGTTCCCAGGGAAACAGGATCTTCCATTGATCCAGATCGGGAGGACAGCTAGCCGCCGCTAACGCTAACTAGAGAAAGCCTGACTGGATCTCATTACAGAGCGACGGAGGGTTTTAGGAAACTACAGCTGACAGGTTCAGTACTCAGTACTGTGTGTGTGTGTGTGTGTCTGTGTGTGTGTGTGGGGGGGGGGGGGGGGGGGGGGGTGGCAGTGGTCTAGATCAGGCTTCACAAACATTTTCATATCAAGGACTCTCATACACACACATTACAGCACAGACCACTTGACCAGATTCAGTCCCTTATGGGAAGAGTTCAGTTGCTGTTGGTTTAGTATTGACTCACAGAGCTGATGGAGAGATCAGTCATTCTTATACGTTCTCTGACTGGGATCATTTAGTGAATTACATGACAATTAAATTAAACTATTCCTCATTCTGCTATGGACCACCTGGGACCCCGAACTGACCTCTAAAAACCTCCTCAAAGACCTCTGGAACCTCCAAAAGACCACTAGAACCCATCAATGACTCCTGGAACCTCCTGGAACAATCCCTAGAAACTCCTCCAAGAGCCCTGGAACCTCCTGATGGACCCCAGGAACCCCCTCAAGGACCTTTGGAACCTCCTCAAAGACCCCTAAAACCTCCTGACAGACCCCTGGAATCCCCCCCAAGGACACCTGGAACCTCCACAACAATCCCTACAACCTCCTCCAAGAGCCCTGGAACCTCCTCAAAAACTACTGAAACCTCTTCAAAAACTACTGGAACCTCCTCAAAAACTACTGAAACCTCTTCAAAAACTACTGGAACCTCCTCAAAAACTACTGGAACCTCCTCAGAAACTACTGGAACCTCTTCAAAAACTACTGGAACCTCCTCAAAGATCACTAGAACATCCTCAAAGATCACTAGAACCTCCCCAAAAACTACTGGAAACTCCTCAAAAACTACTGAAACCTCTTCAGAGACTATTGGAACCTCTTCAATGACCCTTGGAACCTCGTGAAAGACCACTGGATTTGTATATGTATAATTTCATTCATTCATGATTATCTTAATACTAATTTTGTCCATATCGCCCCGCCCTGAAGTGGGCGATATGATCGATATGTTTTTTCCCCCGAAGTGAGATATTCACCGTGTGAAAACACCTGCTCTTCCAAAATACCTGCTGACATGAAAATAAAACTTTTTAAAAAAACTTCTAGGGTGCTAACAACATTGCGTCTATATACAGACTATAGATATGTATAGTCCGTCTGATATGTACAGTTCATGTACTGTGCTTCTGTTAGTTGTCAATAAGTCTCTATACCAATGTTACGAAGACGGTTTCCTCCATATTTACTTAAAAAGACATAAAAAGTCATCCTTATACAAACAACCCCAACCCCCCCCACCCCCCCCACCCACCCCTCAGTTTTCGGCTCCTCTACTGTTTAAAAGGCAGAAAGCAGAATATTTGCAGAGTCAGAGTCGAGGCTTTCAGCTTTTCTCCGTCTGTCTTTTGAAAAAAGGTTTTCAGAAGTGTGCAGGCGGCAGCGGAGCACCTTGCCTCCTTCCTCAGCTCGCTCCTTCAGCTCGCTCCTTCCTCCTCCTCCTCCAGCTCTGACAGGAACATGAACACTGAGTTTGTGATTCCTGCACTGCAGTTTGACACCATTTCATTCTTATATTTCCAGCTTCCCGCAGGGCTGCACCGTTATTTGCAAAGCAATCAAAATGA
>NC_135999.1:1368858-1371358 GCF_048128805.1 Centroberyx gerrardi
CTCACTGTTGGCAGCTTGTCACCCTGCGTTCACATGCTGTCACACAGATCAGAGAAACTCATTTCCTACTCTACTAAATTTCACACGAACGCCACTCGAAGTCAGACGATGAAGTCAGAAAGACGGAGAACATTTTGCTGCCTTCAGAGTTTCAGAGTTCTGATGCAATGACGACCTTTAACCTTCTGAACAAGCTGAAAAATGCAGTTTTGCAGTCAGTCAACAGTGAGGAAACTAAATCTCTCCACCTGCAGCTTTGTGAAGCGTTCGGAGTTCGCAGACTGACCATCGAGGTTTGTTTAAATGAAGTTTGTTAAATGAGTACGGAGCCTGGAGCCACAGGGAGAGAAGTTCCAACAAGGCCACGATTCACTAGATTCACTAGATTCACTAGATTCACTAGATTCACTAGATTGTGCACATGACCTGCGAGTCAAACATTCGTCTTGTTTTCCTGCTCCAAGAAACATTTCATCCCCTCTGTTCGGCTTTAATTAGTGCACACGGAACACATTTTGTTCCCTCAATTTGTTCTTTTGGTTCCCTTGAATTCATCATTTTTGCACACAAAATAATCCCACAATTAAAACATCACATCAATTATTCCAAAATGATTTCAACCGACTCTGAAAACATGTTGCCTGTTCTTTTGATTTACTGTTAACCCAACACAGCAGAAGAAGAAATCTCTGTTATGAACCGACTCTTTATGAGCTTTTGACGTGGACATGTTTTATATAGACATGTTTTATATATAGACATGTTTTATATATAGACATGTTTTATATATAGACATGTTTTATATAGACATGTTTTATATATAGACATGTTTTATATAGACATGTTTTATATATAGACATGTTTTATATAAACATGTTTTATATATAGACATGTTTTATATATAGACGTGTTTTATATAAACATGTTTTATATATAGACATGTTTTATATATAGACATGTTTTATATATAGACGTGTTTTATATAGACATGTTTTATATAGACATGTTTTATATAGACGTGTTTTATATATAGACATGTTTTATATATAGACATGTTTTATATATAGACGTGTTTTATATAGACATGTTTTATATAGACGTGTTTTATATATAGACATGTTTTATATATAGACATGTTTTATATATAGACGTGTTTTATATAGACATGTTTTATATAGACGTGTTTTATATATAGACATGTTTTATATATAGACGTGTTTTATATAGACATGTTTTATATAGACGTGTTTTATATATAGACATGTTTTATATATAGACGTGTTTTATATAGACGTGTTTTATATAGACGTGTTTTATATATAGACGTGTTTTATATATAGACGTGTTTTATATAGACATGTTTTATATAGACGTGTTTTATATATAGACATGTTTTATATATAGACATGTTTTATATATAGACGTGTTTTATATATAGACGTGTTTTATATAGACATGTTTTATATAGACGTGTTTTATATATAGACATGTTTTATATATAGACGTGTTTTATATAGACATGTTTTATATAGACGTGTTTTATATAGACATGTTTTATATATAGACATGTTTTATATAGACATGTTTTATATATAGACGTGTTTTATATATAGACGTGTTTTATATAGACGTGTTTTATATAGACATGTTTTATATAGACATGTTTTATATATAGACGTGTTTTATATAGACATGTTTTATATAGACATGTTTTATATATAGACGTGTTTTATATAGACATGTTTTATATAGACATGTTTTATATATAGACGTGTTTTATATAGACGTGTTTTATATAGACGTGTTTTATATATAGACGTGTTTTATATAGACATGTTTTATATAGACGTGTTTTATATATAGACGTGTTTTATATATAGACGTGTTTTATATAGACATGTTTTATATAGACGTGTTTTATATATAGACGTGTTTTATATATAGACATGTTTTATATATAGACGTGTTTTATATATAGACGTGTTTTTTATATTGACGTGTTTTATATATAGACGTGTTTTATATAGACATGTTTTATATATAGACGTGTTTTATATAGACGTGTTTTATATATAGACGTGTTTTATATATAGACATGTTTTATATATAGACGTGTTTTATATAGACATGTTTTATATATAGACATGTTTTATATATAGACGTGTTTTATATATAGACATGTTTTATATAGACGTGTTTTATATAGACGTGTTTTATATATAGACGTGTTTTATATATAGACATGTTTTATATAGACGTGTTTTATATATAGACATGTTTTATATATAGACGTGTTTTATATATAGACATGTTATATATAGACGTGTTTTATATATAGACATGTTTTATATATAGACGTGTTTTATATATAGACATGTTATATATAGACATGTTTTATATAGACGTGTTTTATATATAGACATGTTTTATATATAGACGTGTTTTAAATATAGACATGTTTTATATAGACGTGTTTTATATATAGACATGTTTTATATAT
>NC_135999.1:1376358-1388858 GCF_048128805.1 Centroberyx gerrardi
CGGCTGCTCCTTGATCTCTTGTCCATGAAGATAGAAACGGGAGAGGAGACCAGCAGCATCCTTGTTGGAGTCTGACGCCTCCTTGAGCAGCAGAGATCCTCCAGAACTTCACTGAACTGAACTGTGCAGATGGTTTCCAGTGTTTTACTTCTCCAGTTAGAGTCACTTTACCTGCTGAAGATCCTTCAGCTCTAAAATCCTCTCTAACTTCACCTCTAACTCTGTTCCTCTCTGCTCTCTCCCTGCGTTCAGCTGATGTCAGATCGTACTTTTCTCCGATTCGGGAATACGGCACAACTCCGCCATTTGAGTCGTTACGCTCAGGTGCTTTATGGTCAGATATGGTAAGATGGAGGAGAGTGAAGATGGAGGCGTACCGTCTCCTGCATAACGTTCCCTCAACTGTTTACACACACTGCCAGCCTTCTTGGCTAACGGTAGCGATCGAGATAGCGATAGCCGCCTCTCTGGATCAGAAACGACTGGAATCTAAAATGTAAATGTTGGTAGTCAGAAACAGGAAGCTGAAGGAAGCTCGGTCAGTTTTTTAATCTTTTCTCAGAAGAAAGGCAGAGTGGGTGTTGGATAAACTTTCTGTACCTGACGGATAAATCTCTGTTAATGTGTGAAACAGTAGAAATGTGGGAATGTGTTGTTTGGCGGCTCCAGGCTTCGGTCCAGAGTCTATTTTAACAGCAGAGGAAGCAGAGAGCACAATAAACTCCCACACAGCCGACTCTACTGCGCTTCTACTCAAACGCTCTGCCTCGCTTCTCTCTTACTCGCCTGTCATTCTGCTTTTCTGATGCACTTTGAAATGTGTTTTTAATGAAAACTGCTTCATAGTAAAATAAATTATCATTGTTTTCCCAAACAGCAGTATGGAAGTTAATTTGTCTTTATTATAATTAATTCCCACTGTAGAATCCAAACCAAGCTGCATCAACAACATAAACACACAATTATTTTGTTTTCTGTACAGTTATGTATTGAAATGTGTAGAAACCACAGGTATACACTAGGTATCTTCTATCTGTACATATACATTTAACATATGGAGGAAATGTACATCAATATTACAGAAATGTCCACTTTCATACAGGTTACATGCAGATACAGATCCATTCATTTCCATGTATTTACATCTGTGGTGCAGAAAGAGATTTAATATCTGTGTCTGATCCTGGAAATATGATCCAATACAATATTCTGAAAATCAATACTCACCTTGAGTTAAATAGATGATCATGAATATATTTACTGATATTCTAAAATAACTTTTACAAACATATCACCGTTGTCATGTGAAAACCTCGTAACTCCATGTGTGAGGAAACTCTTTAAACCTGTGAGTCTGAAAGCAGGACGGGTTTCTCACTTCCTGGACAGTTGACATTTTGGAGATAAGACGATATATATTGTTCTTAAATATATTTACTGACAATCTGAAATACATACAGCGAGGTACACTTCACACTGTCTCTCCTCTTGGTTTCTAGTCATTGAAGAGAGAGATATGAAGAGAGATATGTAGAGAGAGCTCTGAAGAGAGAGATATGAAAAGAAGAGAGAGATATGAAGAGAGATTATGAAGAGATAGAGTATGAAGAGAGATATAAAGAGAGCGATATGAAGAGAGGTATGAAGAGCGAGATATGAAGAGAGATATGTAGAGAGAGATATGAAGAGATATGAAGAGAGATCTGAAGAGAGAGTATGAAGAGAGAGTATTAAGAAAGATATGAAGAGAGAGATAAAGAGATATGAAGAAAGAGATATGAAGAGATGTCTGTAGATTTAGTGTCAGTCAGGCTGTGAAGAACAAACGGTGTTGTCAGCAGCAGGAAGTCGATACAGCAGCATGATGTCACAGCAATGATGTCATCACTGCTGTTTTCACCTTCCTTCACTCAGGATAGATAAGCACAGAGCAGCTGGAGGCTGGAGGCTGGAGGCTGGAAGCTGGAGGCTGGAGGCTGGAGGCTGGAGGCTGGAAGCTGGAAGCTGGAGGCTGGAAGCTGGAGGCTGGAGGCTGGAGGCTGGAAGCTGGAGGCTGGAGGCTGGAGGCTGGAGGCTGGAGGCTGGAAGCTGGAGGCTGGAGGCTGGAGGCTGGAAGCTGGAGGCTGGAGGCTGCAAGCTGGAAGCTGGAGGCTGGAGGCTGGAAGCTGGAGGCTGGAGGCTGGAGGCTGGAGGCTGGAGGCTGGAAGCTGGAGGCTGGAGGCTGGAGGCTGGAAGCTGGAGGCTGGAGGCTGGAGGCTGGAGGCTGGAAGCTGGAGGCTGGAGGCTGGAGGCTGGAAGCTGGAAGCTGGAAGCTGGAGGCTGGAGGCTGGAGGCTGGAGGCTGGAGGCTGGAGGCTGGAAGCTGGAGGCTGGAGGCTGGAAGCTGGAGGCTGGAGGCTGGAAGCTGGAGGCTGGAGGCTGGAGGCTGGAGGCTGGAGGCTGGAGGCTGGAAGCTGGAGGCTGGAGGCTGGAGGCTGGAGGCTGGAGGCTGGAAGCTGGAGGCTGGAGGCTGGAGGCTGGAAGCTGGAGGCTGGAAGCTGGAAGCTGGAAGCTGGAAGCTGGAAGCTGGAGGCTGGAAGCTGGAAGCTGGAGGCTGGAGGCTGGAAGCTGGAAGCTGGAAGCTGGAGGCTGGAGGCTGAAAGCTGGAAGCTGGAAGCTGGAGGCTGGAAGCTGGAAGCTGGAAGCTGGAAGCTGGAAGCTGGAGGCTGAAAGCTGGAAGCTGGAAGCTGGAGGCTGAAAGCTGGAGGCTGAAAGCTGGAAGCTGGAAGCTGAAAGCTGGAGGCTGAAAGCTGGAAGCTGGAAGCTGGAGGCTGAAAGCTGGAAGCTGGAGGCTGGAAGCTGGAGGCTGAAAGCTGGAAGCTGGAGGCTGGAAGCTGGAGGCTGGAAGCTGGAAGCTGGAGGCTGGAAGCTGGAAGCTGGAAGCTGGAGGCTGGAAGCTGGAAGCTGGAAGCTGGAAGCTGGAGGCTGGAAGCTGGAAGCTGGAAGCTGGAGGCTGGAAGCTGGAAGCTGGAAGCTGGAAGCTGGAGGCGTGCGCTGTGTGTTGTTTAGAGCGTGGGATGACAGAGCGAGGTCGACGTTACTCTCTCTCTCTCCTCTGTAGGGTTGTTGATGTGAATCTGTCTGCTGACATGTGAAGAGGAAACAGTTTCGTCAGCAGCAGGAAGTCGATAAAGTGCATGATGTCACTATGATGATGTCATCAAACTACACTGCCCCCCCCCCCCCCCCCCCCTTCACACACACACACACACACACAAACCACAGAGTACTAATGTATTGTATATGTATATAATTCAGTATGGTTTACCTGGATACTGAGGTAAAATTCATCATATCATCAGTCATGAGCGATGTTTTTATTTTTATCTGATGCTTGTATTTTATTGCTAAAGCAATTTGTTAAGTCTATTAAAAAATACAATACACATAAAACATGTTATTATTATTCATATGATGAGGATTGTTATTGTTGTTGTTATGAAGTGCTGATGGAGCAGCGCGGCAGAGGAAGAGAACTGGCGCAGGTAAACAGAGAGAGAGATAGAGAGACATAGACGGAGACAGAGGGAGAGAGAGTCCACACCCATCTCACCGCGGAGCCTCAGCAGTGTCAAGCCCGCCAGAATAACATCATGTTACGAGTTCCGGTTTCATTTTTCAAAATAAAACTTATTGGCGTACAAATTGTGTTTTTGAGTAATGCAAAATTCAAGTGTTGATTTGACCGTTCATCAGGTGTTCATCTATCTCACACATCATAACATAAAGTATTTAAATCCTTTCAGTATCTATTTTACAATCTGATGAGATTATTTTACAAATAATCTACAAATTATTTTACAAATAATCTCATATTTAATGTAATGATTCCAGTCAATATTGTGATTTTTTGGTGTTTTTCTGAAATTTCAAAATGCAAACACATTTAGTTTAGCCACTAGTCCCACCTGCTGTATTTTAGCACCATAGAAGCAGCAGATTAGAAATAAACGAATGGACAAAATACTTCCTGAACCCCGGTGATGTTGATAACACCTGATGACACCACTCATTTTTGTTATGTACACCCCAATACTACAATATAGAGCCTTCAGGTGCTGTAACCAGAGACGGTTTAGAAACATATATGTGTGTATACATATATAGCCTATATATATATATATATACATGTGTGTAGAGCATCTTTGCTGTAACCCCCCTCTGGCGGCCATCTTGGAGGTCCTCAGCTCTGTGAACAGCTGACTGTGTTTCTGTCGTCTCAACAGAATTGAACAGACGGTTAATTTCTGTCTGTTTCTGACTGAACTGATCATTTCATCACTGATCCATCTGATTGATTTAGTGTTTAGATAATGTCAGCTTGTTAGCTAGCTAACCATAGCATCTGGTCAGCTAACATCACTGTCTTGTTGTTAACACATCTGATTAGCACACTAGCTAACGTAGCTAGTAGCAGCTAGCGTTAGCGTGTTCACATTAACATCAGTGTGTTTGGTGGCTAGTTAGCTAGCTAACAGTTTGTTCAGGTTAACTGAGCTGACTCTTCTCAAGCTACAACTCAGAGTGTTTTGGAGTAGAGACTAGGGCTAAAGACAAGACAGTTTACTGTGTCACAGTAACCAAATCCACCTTATCACACTATTCACTTTTACTGAGAACGTTACTGAATGGATCTACAGCCACACCACAACAAGCTGACTCAGCTGCTCTCTGCTTCTAGCTGCTTGATACAGATTTACACTTTATTAACTAACAGACAATTTACCGCTTTAATTGTGAAGGCTGACTCGCCTAATTTCCGGTATCACGCTGTGTAACTGTTGTTATCTTGACGCAGCGGGTCGGTGTTTCTGTGCTTTCTGGATTCACTTCTACCGTCACTATCATCTCGACACCCGGTGTTAACGGGAGCAGAGGACGGCAGGTGAAAACACTCAGTAACGGGAACAAAGGCGGGAACCGACGGGTCGACCGTCACTGTGACACCAGCGACACGAATAACAAAGAGCCAGAATAACAGATAATACGTCCGGTCAGAACTTTCAAAATAAAAGTGCCATTGTTGAACCGGTGGTGTAATGTTTTTGAGTAAGTGTAAATAAAGAAAAATCTGAAAAGGAGGAATCTGCTCAAAATTAAAACACAATTGGGTTTTTTTTTCTAAAAACTAATTTTTACAGCATTTTTTTATTTTTTTATTTTTATTTACTAGATGTGTGCATTCTCCAAGGGTGGATTTCTCTGTCCTCTGTGCTGAAGGTCAGTCAGCTCATGCAGCAGGTTGGGCTTCAGTGTTTTGCTCAAGGACACTGTGGCAGCTGTGGTCACAGTGGGGATTGAACCAGAGCCTCTGGCTGGGGGGCAACCTGTCATCCTGCCTCTATTCTTAGCCATAGAGACCTATGCAAGATATTTATGGTTTGGGTCCATATTTAATATAATGATTCCAGTTCCAATACACCCCAATATTTGCTTTTAACAGTGACACCGTTTACGCTTTTATTTTGAAGGCTGAATCGCTGAACTTCCTGCACTGCTATGCCTAACTGCGGTTGTCTTGACGCAGCTCTGACAGTCCACCAAGTCGGCATGACAACGCGCTCTCGAGGGCAAACGGGGTTGACGGGCGCGAGGATGGCAGGTGAAAATGCCTGGTAACGGGAACAGCGGCGGGAACCGACAGACCGAGCGGACCGGGACCGGCGCCGCTGATGTCCCGGCCATGGAGAGACACAGACCGGTAACGGTGACGGTCCCGGTGACGGTAACGGCGGTCAGCCTGCTGCTCAGCGTCCTGTCGTTACTGCTGCTGGTCACCGCCATCTCCACCGACCACTGGTACGAGACCGACACCCGCAGGCACAAGGAGAACTGCGACCGGCACGGCTCGGACTCCAACGACCAGAAGAACCGGGAGATGCCGATCTACCACCTGCCGCTGGTGGACACCGGCGGAGCCAAGCGGGACGTGGCGCTGATGAAGCCGGTGCACGTCGGCAGCAGAGAGGAGGAGCTGCTGGAGAACTGGCGGGCCATCCTCGGTATGGGGATCCTGGAGACGGAGTGCGGCAGACCGCTGTTCTCCACACACTCCGGCCTGTGGAGGAAGTGCTACTTCAAGGGCCTGGACCTGGACATCGACAAGCTCATCTCCAAGGGTGAGTACACTGGAAAGTACACGCTGGTACTATTGTACACAGTCGGTGGTATACTGCAGTACACAGTATAGAGTATTGAAGGAAACTGTATTTTATAGGATGTAAACTCATCAGCAAGGGACCGGTGAGGGAGATATTATACTGTAGTACACAGTGGTACACAGTATACTATAGTTCATAGTGTTACGGTAGGCTATACTGTAGTATACAGTATGAAGTATTGAAGGAAACGCTACTTCAAAGGCTCGGATAGATAAACTCGTCTCCAGTGTTAAGTGGACTACACAGTATTCAGTGTCTTCGTATCTCCAAAATATCAACTTTTCAGGAACTAAGACAAACAGCCTTGTTTTTAGCTTGGAGGAAATGCATTTCTCTCTTTATCCAGCGGCTTTTGAAAGAGTTTTATAAGCCGAAGAGGTCAGAGAATTCATTCAACCTATAGTGGAATGTGTAATCCTTGAATTGAAGTTAAATCATGAACCAAAATTGCAGTTAAGAGGTTTTCACACGACAACAGAGATACAGTACAGTATTGTAGGAAATGCCGCTTTTAGGAATGAATGTGGACATCGATAAACTCGTCTCCAAGGGCAAGATCACTGATGGACTATAGCATACAGTATACAGTAGACAGTATTATATACAGTAGGAAATAGTACAGAGTATATAGTATTGTAGTATTGTAAAGGCCTGGGTGTGGATGTAGATATAAACTGAGGTTTAACCCTCACAGCACTCTGTGTGTTATGGCAGTACAGTGCAGGCTGTAGTATAATAGTACAGTATAAATAGTGCTTGTTGTCGTGCTGTTTATAGTTTATTATATAGTATATAATGTAGTGGTATGGTTGTTACAGAATACAGTGTTGATGTGATGATTGTAGTATACTAGCATAGTACATAATGTATCATATAGTATATGATACATTATGGTGATATCATAGTAGATATAGTATAATATAGTATAGTATAATACAGTACAAAATAGTATGATATAGTAAAGTTCAGTAGTATAGTATATTAACGTATAGTATAGTAGTATAGTAATGTATAGTAGCGTATAGTAACATTGTACACATAATTCAGTATAGTATAGTAAAATATAGTATCGTATAGTATTGTGTAACGTAGTATAGTTACGTATAGTATAGTTTATTAATATAGTAGTATATAGTATACTAGTGTGTAATGTGTAATATAGTATAGCATAGTGTAATATAGTAATGTATAGTAACAGAATAGCATAGTAACGTATAGTGTAGTAGTATAGTAGTATTGAAACATACAGTATAGCATAGTATAGTATAGCAACATATAGCATAATATAGTATAGTACAACAACATATAGTATAGTATATAGTATACTATAGTATAGCAACATATAGTACAGTATAGTATAGTATATTATAGTATAGTATAGCTACATATAATATAATATAGTATAACAACATATAGTATAGTATAGCAACATATGATATAGTATAGTATAGTAACATATAGTATAGTATAGTACAGTACAGCAACATATAGTATAGTATAGCAAAATATAGTATAGTATAGCAACATATAGTATACTATAGTATAGCAACATAATAGCAATATATAGTATAGTATAGTATAGTAACGTGTAGTATAGTAGCGCATAATATAGTAATGTATAGTAACATATAGAATAGTATAGTAACATATATTATATTGCAATATGCTATATGTTTCTATAAACATGCAGTATAGTATTGCATAGTATATCATAGCACATCGTTAGTGTAGTATAGTGTAGAATAGTATAGTAACGTATAGTAATGTATAGTATAGCATGGCATGGCACAGTAATGTAGAGAAATGTGTAGGAATTTATAGTATAGTATAGTATAATATAGTATAGTAGTGTTGTATGATATAGTATAATATGGGTAGTAATATCTTTACATTATACTGTATATAGGAGGGAATACAGTGATATGTTGACAGTGAACAGTGGTTCTGTAACTGGTCAGACAGACTGGTCTGACTGGTCAGACTGGTCAGACTGGTCAGACTGGACAGACCGGTCAGACTGGTCAGACTGGGATCAGAAGCTTCATGCTGCAGTGTGTACCGGCTGTTTGTGCTGCAACACATCAGACTGACGAGGCGGCTAACGAGGAGCTAATTAGCATGTAGCAACACAACGCACTGCCCTCTGGGAGTTTTACTGAAGCGTCTGAAGGGTTAAAGCCTCTGACTGAGCTGCTGCTGCTGATGCACCGAAAACTGTCTGCTGCAGGCAGGCAGCTCCGGCTGCGTGGGAGAGAAAATACATCCTGAAGGCATCGCCGTGCCCGGGAAAACCTGGTGAAACCCGGGAAAACCTGGTGAAACCCGTCTGAACCTGGTGAAACCCGTCTAAACCTGGTGAAACCCGTCTAAACCTGCTGAAACCCGTCTAAACCTGGTGAAACCCGTCTAAACCTGCTGAAACCCGTCTAAACCTGGTGAAACCCGTCTAAACCTGCTGAAACCCGTCTAAACCTGGTGAAACCCGTCTAAACCTGGTGAAAACCGTCTAAACCTGCTGAAACCCGTCTAAACCTGGTGAAAACCGTCTAAACCTGGTGAAAACCGTCTAAACCTGGTGAAAACCGTCTAAACCTGGTGAAACCCGTCTAAACCTGGTGAACAATGGTAAAACCCGGTAAAACCTGTATGGTAAAACCTGGTAAAACTTGGTGAAACTGAAACCCAGCTAAACCTGGTGAAACCTGGTGAAACCTGTCTAAACCTGGTGAAACCCGTCTAAACCTGGTGAAACCTGGTGAAACCTGGTGAAACCTGTCTAAACCTGGTGAAACCTGGTGAAACCTGGTGAAACCTGGTGAAACCCGTCTAAACCTGGTGAAACCTGGTGAAACCTGGTGAAACCTGTCTAAACCTGGTGAAACCTGGTGAAACCTGGTGAAACCTGTCTAAACCTGGTGAAACCTGGTGAAACCTGGTGAAACCCGTCTAAACCTGGTGAAACCTGGTGAAACCTGTCTAAACCTGGTGAAACCCGTCTAAACCTGGTGAAACCTGGTGAAACCTGGTGAAACCTGTCTAAACCTGGTGAAACCTGGTGAAACCTGGTGAAACCTGGTGAAACCCGTCTAAACCTGGTGAAACCCGGTGAAACCTGCTCAGTCTGCTGCAGGTCTTACTGTCGGTGTTTCTGTCGGCAGTCGAGCCGCTGAGCGTCTGAAACAGCTGATTGTCACGAAGCGCCGCCCTTCAGCTCTGATACTGTCACCGCCGCTTTAATCTGATCCCCGGTCAGCTGATATCGATAGCTGATACTGGACTGGTTAGACTGGGTTCAGACTGGTTAGACTGGGTTCAGACTTCAGCCTAATTTACATAGCACTTATCTAAAAGCAGTTTACAAACTGTTTTACAGGAAGACAGAAAAACAATATGAGACATATGAAAATAGAACAAATTCAAAAAGAAAACTGGTTAATAAATAAATGCACAAAGAAAAGAAAAATCCTAATAAACAATACCAGAATAAATAATAAGAAAATGTTTTATTTGTAAAGCACTTTTCAAAGCAAAGTTACAGTGTGTTCTAAAGGAAACTAACAAAGACAGACTTAAAGCTCCACATCATGTAAAGCAGGACTCCCTCTCCTCTGTGATGATAAAGGAGTTGGATGTGTATCTAAACATGGTGAAAGTATCAAAACTAAATCCACACAATCCATATTAGAAAAGCGAGCCTCTAAACGAGCCGTTTGGACTTCCGTAACTTTGTGGCGTCACAAAGGTTCGCTCATTATCATTTCTGTAAGAAATAATAGACTAACAAAGTGTTTTTTTCAAAGCGGTCGAGCGGTCGTCATCGTTTATTACCGGAGAGTTTTCCCTACCTGTAGCCGCCGGGCCGCGGCGTCTCACGTTTCGCTCTCGAAACGGTTAGCCGATCGGAACGGAGGGTCGTTAATATTAATGAGCCTTAAAGACACGGCGACAGAAACGGCCTGTTCTTGGTAAGGCTCAGAGAGATGCTGGAAAATGAACGTGGAGAAATGGATTGAGAGTGTTTTTGGTTCATGACACCACACACACAGCTTTGAATGGACAGAAAGACACTAAATAAAACTCTGGACAGGAGGATATGGAGCTTTAAAGCTTCTCTAGTCAGATTTTGCTGTCAAGCTGCAGCGTCTCCTCAGTGTAAACAGGAAGTGATGCGGCAGCAGAGCAGAGCGTCTCATCCCCACTAACTGAGTCGCTGTAGAGTCTCTCTGTTTGCCCAAATTTAATTCTCCTGTTAGTTTGCTCACTGGTGGGAAATCTTCTCCACACAGGAAGAGACAGATCCAGACTGAAGAGGGAAATCCAGAAGTGTCTCCTGAAGAGAAAGAGCCGTCTGAACTCTAGCAGCTTCCAGACGGCCTGAAGACCGCTAAGAGACGAGCACAGATAATGTTTTAACTTCTGATGAATCTTGAAGACAGAAATCATGACGTTAAAATCATGAATTCACACCACGGAGCGTCAGAGTCCCTCTGACTCCGTGGCTACCTGTCGACAGAAATCACTGAAATCGCTGAAATCACTGATGTTCGTTGCAGGATTAGATGGAAAAAGTGAGACAGAATCTGCTTTGTCAAAGTCTGTCTCCCACTTTTTTTTGCCTATTTACAATTATTAGTAAACAGATTATTTTCTTTGTTCCATCATCATAAATTTCCTCCGACCGGATTTCGGTGTTCCACTTGTTCAGACTGAAAGGTTTAATAAACATAAAGAAAGAGATTCACTTCAAAACAATCCAGCAGCAGGACTAGTTTTTTATATATCATCAGAATCTGCTTTGTCGGCGTTCCTTTATGTGCTAGAAGTGATTTTCAGACTGTTCCTCCAGACAACGGCAGTGAATGGAGAGAGAAAAAAACACAATTCTCCAGTCTGCTCTACCGGAGCAACAGATCACAGAATCACTGATCTGGGGGTTTTATCATGAGGAAGATGCGACCACAGTTGACTTTCCAGGCTGCAGAGCGCCTGCAGCTCTGCAGCCTGGCAGCCTGCCGCTCTCTGGAGGTCAAACACAACAGACTTCAGTCAACACATTACATTACATTAGGTTACATTACATTAAATTAGATTAGATTACATTATGTTACACATCATAACGTTGCATTAGACGAGACTAGATTACATTACATTAGATAAAAGGAAACTCTATTGATCCCTGTGGGGAAAGTGGGCTGTTGCTGCAGCAGAAAGTAATATATGGATGAGAACAGAATATACAGAGTAGACTGCTGGAGATTAAACAACAAGTAACTGCAATAAAAGAACATATTGAGGATAAAAAAACAAGATGAAGAAAGACACAAACACTGTTGTTTTATCATGGAAATTAATGTTCAGGAGACAAATTCAGAATTTTGATTTTATTTGACGGCTTTTTATTTTATTTGAACCTTTATTGAACCACCTTTGTCCCAGATTAAAGACTCCATGAAGCGGCATCCTGTTGAAACAGGATGTGGGGGCGGGGCATAACGCAGGGAGGGATCAATCAAAAGTGTAAACCAATGGGAGATCAGTTAGGGAGAGAAAGGCAGTTTGATTGGATGGGAGTGGCGGGACTGTTCAGAAATCTGTGATGTTTTATTGGTTGGAGTTTTTATGTCGCCTCTTGGTGCAGCATGATGTCACCGTTAAAGATACTCTGTTTTCAGGAAGGTTCAGAAGTCCAGCTGCAGGTTCAGGAGTCCAGCTACAGGTTCAGGTGTCCAGCTGCAGGTTCAGGAGTCCAGCTACAGGTTCAGGTGTCCAGCTGCTGGTTCAGGTGTCCAGCTACAGGTTCAGGTGTCCAGCTGCTGGTTCAGGTGTCCAGCTGCAGGTTCAGGTGTTCCAGCTGCAGGTTCAGGTGTTCCAGCTGCAGGTTCAGGTGTTCCAGCTGCAGGTTCAGGTGTTCCAGCTGCAGGTTCAGGTGTCCAGCTGCTGGTTCAGGTGTTCATCTGCAGGTTCAGGTGTCCAGCTGCTGGTTCAGGTGTCCAGCTGCAGGTTCAGGTGTCCAGCTGCAGGTTCAGGTGTTAATCTGCAGGTTCAGGTGTTCCAGCTGCAGGTTCAGGTGTTCATCTGCTGGTTCAGGTGTCCAGCTGCAGGTTCAGGTGTCCAGCTGCAGGTTCAGGTGTTCCAGCTGCTGGTTCAGTTCCAGCTGCTGGTTCAGGTGTCCAGCTGCTGGTTCAGGTGTCCAGCTGCAGGTTCAGGTGTTCCAGCTGCTGGTTCAGTTCCAGCTGCTGGTTCAGGTGTCCAGCTGCTGGTTCAGGTGTCCAGCTGCAGGTTCAGGTGTTCCAGCTGCTGG
>NC_135999.1:1393858-1436358 GCF_048128805.1 Centroberyx gerrardi
ACTTCAGAACAGTCCAGTAAGGCGAACAAGCAGCACAACATTAATATTCTGTAGCGAACACTTCAGACCCACAAACTCTTCTTCCATGTCAGATGACATTTTTGAACCTCATCATATGTGACCCCCCCCCCCCAGTTCTGGTGGTTTGATCCATTTTGAATAGAAATATCAGATTATCCTGTAAGTCCTAACAGAGAAGTAGAGCAGTCGGCCTGCAGCCTGATTTCCCTCCTCAGCAGACATTTTAACATTTTTAAGCACAAAAAAACAAAAACAAATTCATATCACAAATTTCATGTCATGCTATGTCATGTCATGTTATGTTATTTCATGTCATGTCATGCTATGTCATGTCATGTCATGTCATGTCATGTTATGTTATGTTATGTCATGTTATTTCATGTCATGTTATGTCATGTTATGTTATGTTATGTTATGTTATGTCATGTTATTTCATGTCATGTTATGTTATGTCATGTTATGTTATGTTATGTCATGTCATGTCATGTCATGTCATGTTATTTCATGTCATGTTATTTCATGTCATGTCATGTCATGTCATGTCATGTTATTTCATGTTATTTCATGTCATGTCATGTTATTTCATGTCATGTCATGCTATGTCATGTCATGTCATGTTATGTTATGTTATGTTATGTCATGTTATTTCATGTCATGTCATGTTATTTCATGTTATTTCATGTCATGTCATGTCATGTTATTTCATGTCATGTCATGTCATGTCATGTCATGTTATTTCATGTCATGTCATGTCATGTCATGTTATTTCATGTCATGTCATGTCATGTCATGTTATTTCATGTCATGTTATTTCATGTCATGTTATTTCATGTCATGTCATGTTATTTCATGTCATGTCATGTTATTTCATGTCATGTCATGTCATGTTATTTCATGTCATGTCATGTCATGTTATTTCATGTCATGTTATTTCATGTCATGTCATGTCATGTTATTTCATGTCATGTCATGTCATGTCATGTTATTTCATGTCATGTCATGTCATGTTATTTCATGTCATGTTATTTCATGTCATGTCATGTCATGTCATGTTATTTCATGTCATGTCATGTCATGTTATTTCATGTCATGTTATTTCATGTCATGTCATGTCATGTTATTTCATGTCATGTCATGTCATGTTATTTCATGTCATGTTATTTCATGTCATGTCATGTCATGTTATTTCATGTCATGTTATTTCATGTCATGTCATGTCATGTCATGTTATTTCATGTCATGTCATGTCATGTCAGGTTATTTCATGTCATGTCATGTCATGTCATGTCATGTTATTTCATGTCATGTCATGTCATGTCATGTCATGTCATGTTATTTCATGTCATGTCATGTCATGTCAGGTTATTTCATGTCATGTCATGTCATGTCATGTCATGTTATTTCATGTCATGTCATGTTATATCTAAATTAGGACTTACAGGATGACAAGTTGTTTTTTCATGTAAATTTCACCTCCCAAAAAGGAAACAAAAGAACTCACAGCAAACGAAAACATCAGCAACAGAGATGAGTTGGGGTGTCATGTATTTTTTCACCAGTGTTAAGTGTGTGCTGCATTTGCCAGCGTCACATTTTGAAAACGGTTGACCAGTATGACATCATATTTCAGTATCCAATCATGTCAGTGTTTCAGATGATCTCTGTTCTGTGGGTTTGGATCAGAGAGGCCGTCCAATCAGAAACCACACAGACTCAGCTATCAGACACAGTTGTGTATATAAAATGATACAGTGTTTTTTACCCGGATAAGAGAATATTGTGACTGAATCAAACCAGTGTTATGTAGGAGTACTTGTTTGTTTCAATTTAAAGAGCAAAAAGTCTGTTTGTAAATGCATTCAGCCATAGGCCTGCTAGCTGAGCCAGCGACTGATGTCCACACTGAAATGTAACCAACAAGCTGAAGCGGCGTAATCACATCCTGAGGCACATCATGTACGTTTGGAGAACATTTACGACAGCACATCTGGCCCAGAAGCCTGGAGTCCTGTACTGATGAAACACTCCGTCACAACGAGAAGAAACAATAGATATCAGCAACTATCTGACCCCGTTTACCCTGAAATACACAAGCTGGGAAACGATCACCAGACTGCAGCAAGGTAACCAACCATCATCTGAAGTCCTGCTCTGTTCTAACATCTGGTTGGCTGGTACAGTTTGTCTGTTGCAGGATGATGAAACGTCTCGTGAGTCCAGGTATTCCCAGGTGAACCAGCTGTGAAGTTGACATGTTATGAGTTGAGTGCTGCTTGGTGCTTTGAATGTTCACTGAATTCAGGAGTTTAGCTTCGATTCAGAAAAACACTTCAGTCGTATTCTGCTCAGTCTGTAGCCTGCAGCAGGCTGGATGCCACCTCCATACCCCGATACCCTCTGATACCCTCTGATGCTTCCTGATACCCTCTGATACCCTCTGATGCTCCCTGATACCCTCTGATACCCTCTGATGCTCCCTGATACCCTCTGATGCTCCCTGATACCCTCTGATACCCTCTGATGCTCCCTGATACCCTCTGATACCCTCTGATGCTCCCTGATACCCTCTGATGCTCCCTGATACCCTCTGATACCCTCTGATGCTCCCTGATACCCTCTGATGCTCCCTGATATCCTCTGATACCCTCTGATACCCCCTGATACCCTCTGATGCCCCCTGATACCCCCTGATACCCTCTGATGCCCCCTGATAACCTCTGATACCCTCTGATGCTCCCTGATATCCTCTGATACCCTCTGATGCCCCCTGATACCCTCTGATACTCTTCATGCCCCCTGATACCCTCTGATGCCCCCTGATACCCCCTGATACCCTCTGATACCCTCTGTGCCCCCTGATCTCCTCTGATACCCTCTGATACCCCCTGATACCGTCTGATACCCCCTGATACCCTCTGATATGCTTTGATACCCTCCATGCCCCCTGATACCCTCTGATACCCCCTGATACCCTCTGATATCCCCTGATACCATCTGGTACCCCCTGATACCCCTTGATACCCTCTGATATGCTCTGATACCCTCTGATACCCCTTGATACCCTCCGATACCCCCTGGTACCCTCTGATACCCTCCGATACCCTCTGATACCCCCTGATACCCTCTGATACCCCCTGATACCCTCTGATATCCCCTGATACCATCTGGTACCCCCTGATACCCCTTGATACCCTCTGATATGCTCTGATACCCTCTGATACCCCTTGATACCCTCCGATACCCCCTGGTACCCTCTGATACCCTCCGATACCCTCTGATACCCCCTGATACCCTCTGATACCCCTGGTACCCTCTGACGCCCCTGTTGGAGGCTGCAGAGTTTCTAGCTGTACTCTGACCTCCAGTCTCCTGTTGGCATCCTGATGTTCAGCTGTAAATAAAGAATATAAATGACATCAGAGTGATTCTCTTCTCAATAATTCATCATATCATATTTATTTGTTTACTCCATTTTCCAATATTCTCTCTCTTTTGTGCATATTGCATATATCTTGAAATTTTTGTAATTTCTCACTATTCTTGTACTCTATATTGTATTTTTACCTTTCATTCATATGTTCCTACTTAATTTGCTTTCGACACATTCCCCAATTTCTCTAATCTTGTTTGTATTCTCTTTTTCTTTGTATCCTGTTAATATTTGCCACGGCAACGACCCTGTTTCCCCACAGGGTCAGTAAAGTTTCACCTAATTAGATCTTACACATTAACACAAGCACATGGTCAATATTAAAGGATTATTAATTAAATTTAATTATAAAGGATTTGTCATTTTCAACATATCTGTCTAGTTTTTACTCACATTGTCACTCACATTTCACTGTCAGGTGAAACCTCGTATCTCCACAGTGTAAACTTGTCAGGAACTAAGAAAACCAGCCGCTGGTTTTCAGCTTGAGCACCATGTGACTTAGAGTTTATCCAGCAGGTTTAAAGAGCTTCATCAGACTGAGGCTGGTCGTTTTCAGCCCACAGAGCAGCAGGGAAACTTTCAGCTGAAGCTTAACAGGAAAATAAAGACCATAAACTGTAGTTAGGAGGTTTTCCCACGACAGCAGCAATGTGTTGAAAATGACACTTCCTCTTTAAGAGTGCAGTCAGTGTGATTTCATGGAAATTACACAAATAGTACTTCCAGCAACGTTTCAGCTGGTGCGATCATTATAAATGTTATTGATTTCTACATGTAATTTACAGTATTTCTCAAATGTAGCCACAGCGCCACCTGGTGGTTTCAAGCAGAACAGACAGCAGGTTTCAGCAGGTTTATCAGATGTTCTCCTCCCATCACATGATTGGCTGCCTCCAGACGGACCGAATTAAACACACTTCCTTGGTCTAATGACTAAACCAGTGAGTCCATGTTGGAGCTGATTGGTCTCCTCTCTTTCCCTCCAGCAGTATTGTTAGTTCTAGTGTTTCTCCACATTAAGACTACATTTCCCATCAGCCCCGTTGCTTCCTGCCCCCCCTCCCCCTCCCTGAAGAGGATCAACATGTTGGAAGTGATTTCTCCATCTTCCTTTCCCTCCTTCCACCATCTGCTGCCAGAAACTCTTTCAGCTTTAGCTCCGTTTGCTCTGGAAGAACAGAAGAAGAACCTCTTCCTGTTTTGTGCCGTAAAGCGATCCAGCAGATTTCCCTCCAGATCCACCAGGTGGAGAAACTATGGAGGATGCAGAGTAGAGGCTGATTACCCTGATTATACTAATGTCTCTGCATTAATGTGTTGATGGTTTATTGATGGTGAAATGATAGGTCTACATGTAGGCTAACGCCTTTTAATTGAAAACTGATTATAAGCCTAATTGTTTTGTGTTTTCTGTAAGAGTTTCAAGGAAACCATTAATCTCCAGTAAATATGTATTCAAGTACAACTTACCTAAAATAAATGTACTTTGTAATAAACATAACACACTCCTCCTCCTCCTGCTTCAGCAGACTGCTAGCTTCAGTGTATTGCTGTCGTCCAGGTTAAATGCTCAGTGGTGCTCATGTTTAAATCTAGGAAAAGAAATTGAAAAATACCTAATTTAAATAACATAGTGGAAACAGTATAATCTGATCTGCAGTTTGAAATGTAAAATATCACCAACAGGTTTTGTTCTGCAGGGTTCAGGAGGTTCTGATGGATGCACACACACCCTGAGACAGGCAGGTTTCTAGGTTTTTAATCTTGGGATCACGGGATTTTTTTTTGCCCTGAACTTGAGCCATCAGGTTCAAACCCTGATGAAGACAGAGATTAATGATTTTCTGAAAATATATTTGATTTTGTCCATATTTGTGGTTGTTTTTCTTACAATGATCTCCTCCTAGGGGTTATCATTTGACACTACATCAATTATAGTGAGTGTGTGTGTGTCTGTGTTTGTACGTGTGTGTGTGTGTGTGTGTGTGCGTGTGTGTGTGTGTGTGCGTGTGTGTGTGTAGCCCAGTCTCCTGCCTTCAACACGCTTGTTCAGCTGCATTGTACTCGCAGCCTGATCTCTCATCATGTGGAACGGTAGTATTTCCTTCTCTGACGCTGCTGTCAGCCTACGTAGACTGTTAGCACATCTGCACATGCGCAAACACGCTCCGCTCACGCAGAAGGAGCCCATGTACGTCAGGAGCTTCCCACTGCGCATGCCCAGCTGCTCTACAACCGCACTGGAGTCACAACAACCCGACAAATATTCCTCTGACCGGCCATTAACTGTGTTTCTGTGGACGGCCGCGGCGGAACCTGGTCCAGCCTGTTCCTGACGGGGAGACGGAGCGGACAGGAGACCGTTTGTAGGATTAAAGTCAAAGTAATGGAGCCGCGGGGTTAGCTAGCCGCCCTCCCGGAGAGCCAGCCTGGTAAAATGGTTGATTGTGCAGCGGAGCGGGCAGAGCAGAGGATGACTGACCCGGACCGACACACCGCTGCTTCAAACACCAACTGACCAGACCTCCATCCACAGTGTCAGTCCGTACAGGAGAACCGACGGCTAACTGACATCTGTTAGTGCAGAGAGACTGTCAGTTTACTACAATCAACCGTCTTCTTATGGATCGATCGGCAATTACTAGCTCCAGCTAAAATTAGCTAGTCAGGCTACGTGCTAATTGGCAAGCTAACCAGATCAACAAGCCAGCTCAGCAGCGCTAGCTCCGGGGAAACCCCTGGACCTGCCGCGGCAAGTCTCCAGCTTCTTATTGTGAAATAGTTAGCGGTAACCATGCTCTCAGCCCGGTGAGAAAACACCCTGCCTGCGTGCTAACAGCGGCTGTCTGCAGCTGGAGACGGCTAGCAGGAAGGTTAGCTGCGAGCTAGCTGTCCAAAACATCTGGATGGAACGTTAACGCTAGCTAACGTTAGCTGCCGATGCGATGGTCGCATTGACACCAGCTGTTCTGGAGGAACGGCCTATCTCTGGTGGATATTCTGAGGCAGCCGCTGGCACAGAATATTTCACCGTCCATGCTAGAGTCGGGGAGCCGCTGACGGCTTAATGTAAAACCGAGAACCGTCCTGCTGTGGCTCTCAGTCCCGGTAGCAGCCATGCAGGCGGCGCAGCTGCAGTACGACTTCTTCAACGAGGAGAACGCACCGAAATGGCGAGGCCTGCTGGTCCCCTCCCTCCACAAGGTACACACACACACACACACACACACAGGACAGCACGCATCTCCCTCTCTCTCTCTCTCTCTCACACACTCACACACACACACACACACACACACAGTCTGAACACAACAGTCACCGTGGTTAGAAATGGCGTCCTGCAGCTTCAGCAGCAGCAGTTTCATCCTGTGATCACATGCAGCGGTCAGTGCTGAGGTGGAGACAGACATGAAGGAGGATTACAGGCTTATGAGAGAATGAAATGAAAATGGTTTCCACTGATAAACACCAGAGAGGAGGAACCAGCCAGTGTGGCTGGTTGGTCCAGGATGCAGATTGTCACTCCATCCATGTTCTGTCTGTAAGAGTCTCTGTGGGCTGCTGCTCGTCCTGCTGGCTGGCTGTTAGCTAATCAGTCTGAAGCCTGAAGCTTGAAGCCTCAGTCTGAAGCCTGAAGCCTCAGCCTGAAGCCTCAGTCTGAAGTCTGAAGCCTCAGTCTGAAGCCTCAGTCTGAAGCAGTGGTTCTCAACCTGTTTGGCTCGTGACCCTTAAAACGAAGCGACGCCTCCTCCTGACCCCGTCACACGCTGCAGAGTTCAACCACAGAATGATTTTCCCTGTTCAGTTTCATTTGATTCACCATCGTCGGAGGCAGAGAGGCTGAGAACATTCAGTATTTCACAAAAAAAAGAAGAAAAAAACACATGATAATAAATGTGTATAGTAGAAATATGCGTTTTTCCTATCTCATACATCATCTCGCGGCAAACAAAAGGTGAAAGGTCACAGGTTGGACCGCTCCTGCTCTCCTCAGCTGTGTGACGAACATGTGAACGTGACCTCAGGACTTCACTGTCCTGCCAGTCAAATCTCTGTCCCACATGTCCCGTCCAGTGTGTGATTGACAGCTGTGTGTGTGTGTGTGTGTGTGTGTGTGTGTGGGGTGGCGGACGATGTCACATTGACAGCCGGACATCATGACTTTCTAATCCACAGAAACAGGAGCTGAACAGAACCTGCTCCTCCAGTGAGACTTAATTCAGCGTTCTGGTTCATGGTGTTTGAGTGAATCATGTGATGATGATCTGGTGATTTTGGGGAAATCATGACACACAAGTCTGGACTGATGAGAATAAGCACATTTTATTTCAAAACTCTGACAAAATGAGTTGTGAAACATTTTAAGGAATAGACGTAGGCTATTATTTGACAATGTCAGTTTTGTTTGACATTACCATTCAGCTCAATGAGATGAACATGTGATTATTTCATGTGATTTTGCATACATGAGCCATATCGTGATATATGTCAACATCAGAATAAATCCCTATGATTATGGTGATACTGGTTTCACCCATATGGCCCAGCTCCAGTGAGACATGATGGCGCTGGGAACATGAAGGGTTAACGATGATGCTTCACACAGAGAAGCAGCCACCAGCCGACTGTTGCTGACTGTTGTCGTGCTGCAACATGCAGCGAGCGGCCTACACACACACACACACACACACACACACACACACACACACACCCGCCCCTCCCAGCCAAGATACAGCTGTTACTGTAAATGTAAAATTGCACATGGAGACTTCTGAGAAAGTCAGCACTGCATTTTGACACGTAACAGTCTTGGGTGAAAGCCCATCAATATTGACTCAGCAGGTTTTTTCTGGTGAGTCAGGAAGAGAGAGAGAGGGTGAGAGAGACAACAACAGAGAGAGGGAGAGAGACAAAGAGAGAGAGAGAGAGATCAGCTGGTAGGAATGACTGCAGGCTTCAGTTCAGTGAAGTCGGTTTGTTATTGGAGAAACAAACCCATCCTGGTCTGTGTGGTCGCACAACACTCACCTGTATGCAGGTGTAACGCTCTCTCTCTCTCACACACACACACACACACACACACACACACACACACACACAGCTTGTGCAGTGCAGTGTGTTGTGGTAAACAGGCGGTCAGGGTGAGCAGCTCGCTGACAGCACAGTGTTAAAACCAGAAGGCAGCACAGTACACATGCTGTTTAAAATGACGGATTATAGTTGGGTTCTGTTTTGGAACCGGTTCCAAGATAGCAAAACACCCGGATTCGTAAATCTCCAATTCGAACGAATCCTCTTACAGAATCCCCCCGTCCCTCCCTGATGATGTCATATGCTTGCGTCCCCGGCCTGTTACGATGGTGGATTGACACACGCTGAACTGCAATATTTGTGGCTCGGTTCTGTCGACAAGCGTGAAGAAAAAGCGTCACGTAAAAGTTAACGAGTGTTTATTACATTTTCTTTGTTCCCTTTTCAACAAATGATGTAAAAAAGGATTCGATAAGGGAATGGAAAGGATTCAGATTCGATAATCAGATTCAATATTGGATTCAGATTTGGTAAAACGCCCGAACCCTGATTATAGTGAGTTCTGTATCCCATCAGTCAGTTCGGATCAGAGTCCTGTCTGCTGCTGCAGTACCGGCTCAGCTCCACTCGGTGGCAGCAGAGCGGCGGTTTCCAGCGGGCTCTGGGACGCCACCGGGCAGCGGTGCATGCTGGGTAGCTCTTTCCACGGCTTCGTTCCCATCCAGTCTGGCTCCGGTCCAGCAGACTCTGGTAGTAATGAGAGTTCAGCAGCTGCAGCTACAGGAGCTGCTCTGGGACAAAATTCAACAGTCGCTTTGAGTTTTTCACCTGACAGAGAGAGAGGAATAGAGAGAGAGAGAGGAAGAGAGAGAGAGAGAGGAAGAGAGAGAGAGAGAGAGAGAGAGACAGGGAGAGAGAGAGGGGAATAGAAAGAGAGAGACAGAGGAAGAGAGAGAGAGAGACAGAGGAAGAGAGAGAGAGAGACAGAGGAAGAGAGAGAGAGAGAGAGACAGAGAGGAAGAGAGAGACAGAGGGAGAGAGAGAGAGAGACAGAGGAAGAGAGAGAGAGGAATAGAAAGAGAGACAGAGGAAGAGAGAGAGACAGGGAGAGAGAGAGAGGAATAGAAAGAGAGAGACAGAGAGAGAGAGGGGAATAGAAAGAGAGAGAGAGGAAGAGAGAGACAGAGAGAGAGAGAGAGAGAGGGGAATAGAAAGAGAGAGACAGAGGAAGAGAGAGAGAGACAGAGAGAGAGGAATAGGAAGAGAGAGACAGAGAGAGGGGGATAGAAAGAGAGAGACAGAGGAAGAGAGAGAGAGACAGAGAGAGAGGAATAGGAAGAGAGAGACAGAGAGAGGGGGATAGAAAGAGAGAGACAGAGAGGAAGAGAGAGAGAGAGACAGGGAGAGAGAGAGGGGAATAGAAAGAGAGAGACAGGGAGAGAGAGAGAGGAATAGAAAGAGAGAGGCAGAGAGAGAGAGAGGAATAGAAAGAGAGAGAGAGAGGAAGAGAGAGCGAGAGACAGGGAGAGAGAGAGAGGAATAGGAAGAGAGAGACGGAGACAGAGAGAGAGAGGGGGATAGAAAGAGAGAGACAGAGAGGAAGAGAGAGAGAGACAGGGAGAGAGAGACAGAGAGAGAGAAACGGAGAGAGAGAGAGAGACACACACACACCACTCCTCTATCCAGACAAGCAGCTGGTCCTAGACTCCTCTGGTCTGGTTTGGGTAAACCTGGTGGGACTGAGCGGCCTGATGGGGCGCTGTCTGTCACTGCAGGACAACACGACTGTCTGAGTCACACTTCACTCCACTAAAGACCCTTTCATCAACTGTCAGTTTCATCATTAATGTAGAGCAGTGGTTCTCGACGTGGGGTCCGAGGACCACCGGGGGTCCTTGAGGGGGTTCCAGGGGGTCCACAGCAAACTGATCAACTGTTAAACTTCATCGTTATTTCATTTACAAGAAGTGAACAGTCAGAGAATGTAGAAGAATGATGTTCTGATCAGTTTCTCTGTTATCTCTCTACCTGCAACACAGACAGAAGTGGAGTTCTGGACAAAATCACATCTAATAATAATAATATTCTCAGATTTGGGTCCGAGAGACAAAATCTCATCAAATGGGGGTCTGTGGCTCTGATGTGGACTAAAGTAGAGTCCTTGATATGAAAAAGGTTGAGAACCAGTGATGTAGAGAACCGCTGGCAGTGTGGTGCCGCACACGGAAATTCACTTTATTATTATTATTGTTGTTGCCCAAGGGATTATGGGTAGAAGGAGACGGAAAGCCTAGCAGAACAAAATGAAGTCTGGACTGATGCTCATATTCAGCTTCATGTGTTCTGAACTGGTGTGAACACCACAGAAGAAGAGACAGACAAGTCCTTCATGTCAGATAAAGTGACAGGAAGTCTAGTCTCTAACCTGCAGGATGACAGGTTCACACTCTGTCCAATCAGCAAGCTGCTTGTGAATCATGTGACTTTTATTTTTGAGCCCTGGCTGGCTTGTGATTGGTCCGTCTGAAGCTGAACGAAACAAATACAGAAATACAACAAAGTGAACTTTTCCTCTCTGGTTCAGATCAGAGAAGAAGAACTGGAGGAGAATCACACTGACACCAACTATATAATTTACCTGAACGTGTGTGTGTGTGTGTGTGTGTGTGTGTGTGTGTGTGTGTGTGTGTGTGTGTGTGTGTGTGCAGGTACTGAAGCAGGTGCATCCTAACCTGGTGTCCCAGCAGGACGCGCTGCAGTACATCGAGGAGCTGATCCTCCTGCTGCTCAGCATGCTGTGTCAGGCCCAGCCACGCAGCGTGCAGGACGTGGAGGTAACACACACACACTCTCACACACACACTCACACACACACACTCACAGACACACACACAGAGGGAACTGCACTCTGTATATCGCTGTTGTCGTGTGAAAACCTCCTAACTTTGGTTGTTTTCATGTCTTAACTTCAGGAAATACTGCCTTATAAAACCATCTCAGACCCTCAATCTGAAAACAAGGCTGATTTTCTTAGTTCTGAATAGTTGATGTTTGGGAGACACGAGGTTTCACCCGACAGTGACGATGTGCAAAAGGCTTACAAGGCAAGGAGAGTTTATTTATAAAGCACATTTCATACACAAGGCAATTCAAAGTGCTTTACACAAGGTATTGTGTTCGATCAGGCTACAGGATAAGAAACAAATAAAAAGAGATAATAAAGCGTATAAGAGAGAATAAATAAAGAATTAAAATGCATAAAAAGAGAATAAAGATCAAGATGCAGGAAGTTCAAATTGAAGTTTATTTGTCATGCAGAGTCTTTACTCAGTACAAACACTTTAATGAAATACTTGCAGATCTCGAGCACAGCATCAAACAGCTAGTAAAAATAAAATATTAAAGACAAGAGGGAAAAAAGGGGATGGTAAACATAGAAATACTAATGTAAAGTAACAATATTCAAGCAAAATATTTACAATAAAAGCAAAGGCAAAAATATCAAAGTCTAATACAAACTAAGTTGTGTAACTTCAAGTCTAAAAACAGGTAAAGCAGCATGAACCGATATTAATTGGAATATGAATCAAATCAATAACAGCTGATCGAACGGTGATTATTGATTGATTAGGAGACATTTGGTCACATCATCAACTAAAGACCCGAGTCCAACAGAACGAGGCTACAGCTCTGAGCTCATGTTCCTCTTAGCTTCAACGTGGAGTTATTTATTATAAAAGCAGAATATAATCTCCTCACCCAGACCAGATGCAGCTGGACCAGTTTGTTTCTTCCCATTCATTTGAATGGAAACTGACATTGAACACGTCGGTGAACAGATTCAACAACAGATCCTGCTGCTGTGAGTCCAGCTGACTGTTGGTCCGACGCTTCAGAACAGAATCTCACCAAACAGAGAACACAGCGGAGGGATACCATTTAGGAGAGATAGTTCCTGTTGGGGAGACCGGATCTACTTTTACTTTTAAATAATTAGTGTAAACCAAGGACCCAGGATGCTTTGTTGTCTTAAAGCAGGATCTGTTGTTGAATCTGTGGGATACTGTGCAGTGTTGCTTTCAGACATGTAGAATCTGAAGTGTAAATGCATGTGAGGCAGCAGCTGACCTGTGACCTTTGACCTGTTGCTTTCTGTTTCCAAGCTGATGGATGCTGCGGTGCGATGAGAGGTGCTGTCTGTGTGTTTCATGGTAAAATACCTCAGTCTGCCGGTATTCCTACCATGCTCTCCTCCCTCCATACTCACCACTCCGGGGCCTAGTCCACACGAGTACCGATGCATCTGAAAACGCATCTTTATTTCTCCGTTTTGTCCTTCCGTCCACACCGAGTCGCCGTTTCCCACCGCCGTGTCTGGAGAGAAGTAGAGAAGAAGAACTCTGCCATGACAACTTTTTCACTTTTTGATTCAGGCATTTTTTCTGAAACTTCACTTGCTGACGGACTTCGTTCTTCACGGTCGCTCTGTAAACAACAAGCTTTTAAAAATGGCGGAAATGGCGGAAAGCGTCCAGAACCAAGAACCAAGTGTCCTGCTCAGGACCATGGGAGAAATTCAGCGTTTCTGTGGGTTCAGTGTGGACAGGTGGAGACTTTTGGAAAACGCCAGTGAAAACTCTGGTGTGGACGTTTGTGGCGTTTTCAGATTCATCCGCATTAGTGTGGACAAAGCCTGAATCTCTCCCTGTGACCCGTGGTGGTGACCTTCGACCCCTCAGTGCTCCTCAGGCTCAGGTTGTGTGTGTGTTGTGTCAGTGTGTGGTGACTGGAACCGGCCTTGACCCCCGACCTGTGGCTCTAAAGGGGAAATCAACCCAAAGTCGGCCTTGTTTCTGCTCGTGTCGCCGTGTGCGAGTCAGTTTCCAGACAGAGGCTGACTGAATGTGTAGGGGAGAACTGGAGACTGCAGACTGCAGTAAAGGAGGCCGTATACAAACAACAAAGTCAAACTTGACCGAAATAGAAACACAAATTCAAACTTGAATGCGGTGCCACATACAAATGTGTGTTTACTCACTGCGGCTTTGTTTTGTTCGCTTATTGCACTCCTGACCGGACTTGTGTTATTGTATTTACACTAAAGAGGCGGCCGTAACCGAGGGAAACCAGAAATAGCGGCAACCAAAACGAAGAAAGAGCAGCAGGCTGAGGGAGAGTGACAGCCTGATCTTCAGACTGAACGTCCATCTGGTTCCACTCCGTTATTCAGCTGAGATTTCCTCCTTGTTAGCCGTTTTCTGTGTGGGGGGGTTGATTTTCCCCGAACCAATCACTAGTGACTGATGTATCTGAGCCAGTCACTAGTGACTGACATGTCTGAACCAATCACTAGTGACTGATGTATCTGAGCCAGTCACTAGTGACTGACATGTCTGAACCAATCACTAGTGACTGATGTATCTGAGCCAGTCACTAGTGACTGACGTATCTGAGCCGATCACTAATGACTGACGTATCTGAGCCGATCACTAGTGACTGACGTATCTGAACCAATCACTAGTGACTGACGTATCTGAGCCGATCACTAGTGACTGACGTATCTGAGCCGATCACTAGTGACTGACGTATCTGAACCGATCACTAGTGACTGACGTGTCTGAACCAATCACTAGTGACTGACGTATCTGAGCCGATCACTAGTGACTGACGTATCTGAGCCAATCACTAGTGACCGACGTATCTGAACCGATCACTAGTGACCGACGTATCTAAACCAATCACTAGTGACCGACGTATCTGAGCCAATCACTAGTGACCGACGTATCTGAGCCAATCACTAGTGACCGACGTATCTAAACCAATCACTAGTGACCGACGTATCTGAGCCAATCACTAGTGACTGACGTTTCCGGCCACTCTGACATTATTTCAGTCACATGATGCTGGCCATATTTACCAACTTTACCAACATTTTTGACAGAAATATTGTCTTTGCAAAGAGAATCTGTTGGTTAAGGAGGTGATTTCAACAAACATTATGATGGAAAACCGTCGCACGAACGGTTCAAACTTTAGTCCCGCCCACAAAGGCTCTGATTGGCTCGATTGTTTCTCGGCGCGAGAACAAGCCGCTGACGAGGGAAACTCCAGACTCTCGCTCGACAAAATCTAAAGAGCGGAGGGACGAGATTCAGTCTGCAAGCAGGATAGGAGAGCGAGGATTTAGAAGCAGTTTCTCTCTCTGGTACGGTGGCCAACAGGTCCAAACGCACCACAAGGCCCAAAGCAACAGCATTAAGAGAAACAGCATTAAGAGAAACAGCATTAAGAGAAACAGCATTAAGAGAAACAGCATTAAGAGAAACAGCATTAAGAGAAACAGCATTAAGAGAAACAGCATTAAGAGAAACACGCTGCAATTTCAGAAACTATGCAAATTCAAAAACACGTACGAAAATCTAAAGCGAATCCAACCGAAAACACACCAACAGGAAACACGCTGCAAATTGAAAAACACATGCAACAAAGCGAGTGCTGAGTGTCTTTTACTTCCTGGTATTTGCTTTGGCATTCTGCAGCGCGTTTCTTCTTCTGCAGCGCGTTTCTTCTTCTGCAGTGCTTTTCTTCTTCTGCAGCACGTTTCTGTTGTTGGATTTGCTTTGGGTTGTTGACTTTGCATCGTTCCTGAAGTTGCAGCGCGTTGCTTTGGGCCTTGCGGTGCGGTTCCACCCGTCAGCCACCGTACTCTAGAGCTGAAGAAACATGTAGACAAAGGCAGTGAACCGGCAGAGGACAGGAGAAGCTTTGCCTCAAGACAGCACAACCAGTCATGTGATATTTCAGACCAATGAGACGGTCACATGGTGGCGGCTGCTGTGCGTTTCTTCTGCAAACGTGTCTTTTTTCTCATGACAACCTGCTGAAATTGGTTTCTGCAGTAAGGATACGGCCGCTTTAACTTCCCAGCCACAGACAGGCAGAGTGTTGGTCAGGTGACTGGAGTGTTTTCATCCTAACCTCCTCCCCTTCCTCCTCCTCTTCCTCTTCTTCCTCTCCCCCCCTCCCTCCCTGAAGGAGCGTGTGCAGAAGAGTTTCCCTCACCCCATCGATAAGTGGGCGATTGCCGACGCCCAGGCGGCCATCGAGAAGAGGAAGAGGAGGAACCCGCTGGCTCTGCCCGTCGACAAGATCCACCCGCTGCTCAAGGTCCGGACACACACAGACACAAAACAAACAAACCCTGCTGTCAGCGGAGAGTTTTAGTGTTCCATCATGGTCTAAATGTTTCAGAGGCTTTTCCACCCCGACAAGAAGAAAACTCTTCTTCTACTATACTATAGTACTAGTAACTTCTATAAGTAATATGACTACTACCTACTACTACTATTACTACCACTGGTACTACTTCAACCACCTAGAAACGCCCTAGCAACCACTTAGTAATACACTAGCACCACCTAATACACCTTAACAACCATCTACTATACCTTAGCAACCACCTAGTACACCCTAACAACCACTTAGTACACCCTAGCAACCACCTAGCAACCACTTAGTACACCCTAGCAACCACCTAGTACACCTTAGCAACCACCTAGTACACCCTAACAGCCAAACCTGTCAGTATCTGGAAGCGTGAACTCCGTTTCCCACGATGCCTTGTGTTGCAGGAGGTGCTGGGCTATAAGATCGACCACCAGGTGTCGGTGTACATGGTGGCGGTGCTGGAGTACATCTCCGCCGACATCCTGAAGCTCGCCGGGAACTACGTCAGGAACATCCGCCACTACGAGATCAGCCAGCAGGACATCACTGTGGCCATGTGTGCTGACAAGGTGCACACACACACACACACACACACACACACACACACAGGACATCACCATCAGGTTTGTTCATTTATAGGCTGCTTAATTTATTTAGGCCTAGTGAAGAAGATGATATAAAGTTAATCCCTGATGTGGGACAGTACACTGTACTACTCTGATGGTTCTGCAGGCCGTGACATCTGACCCGTCTGTGTGGTTGTGACCGGACCCGTCTGTCTCTCCCCCAGGTGCTGATGGACATGTTCCAGCAGGACGAGGAGGACCTGGGCGGGTTTCCTCTGATGGACGAGGAGCCGTCGGCGAGCGAGGAGCAGAGCTACTACGAGCTGGTGAAGAGCGTCATGGCCGACGGACGCCACTTCCTGCGCCAGCTGGACCTCATCATCAAGGTGTTCAGGGAGCCCTTCGCCTCCAACGCCATGCTCTTCTCCCAACATGTACGGCCTACCTGTCTGTCTGTCTACCTGTCTGTCTGTCTGTTTACCTGTCTGTCAGACTGGTATCTGGTCTGATATTGGTCTTTTATTAAACCCTAATTCACTCGTTCAGTAGACATCCGTGAGGTGACTGTCTCTCTCTCTCTCCCTGTCTCTCTCTCTCTCTCCCTGTCTCTCTCTCTCTCTCCCTGTCTCTCTCTCTCCCTGTCTCTCTCTCTCTCTGCCTGTCTCTCTCTCTCTCTCTGCCTGTCTCTCTCTCTCTCTGCCTGTCTCTCTCTCTCTCTCTGCCTGTCTCTCTCTCTCTCTGCCTGTCTCTCTCTCTCTCTCTGCCTGTCTCTCTCTCTCTCTGCCTGTCTCTCTCTCTCTCTCTGCCTGTCTCTCTCTCTCTCTCTGCCTGTCTCTCTCTCTCTCTCTGCCTGTCTCTCTCTCTCTCTGCCTGTCTCTCTCTCAGGATGTGGACAGTATCTTCAGTCGTATCGTTGATATCCATGAGGTGACGGTGAAGCTGCTGGGTTTGATCGAAGACACGGTGGAGATGACAGACGAGGGCAGTCCGCACCCGCTGGTGGGCAGCTGCTTCGAGGACCTGGCCGAGGTGTGTGTGTGTGTGTGTGTGTGTGTGTGTGTGTGTGTGTGTCCTTCCTTCTCATCTCTGACCCAGCCAGTCCTAGAGTTTAGTCTGATGTGTGATTTGACTGTTGATTGACAGGAGCTGGCCTTTGACCCCTACGAGACGTACGCTCAGGACATCCTGCGCTCCGGCTTCCACGAACACTTCCTGAGTCTGCTGTCCAAACCGGGCGCCGCCTTCTACCTGCAGGTCAGCCCCGCCCACTGACCACAGGCTGTTTGCGTGGCTTTGTTGTTAAATAAATTCTGATTTAAGCTTGAAGATCAGTCAAGTGTGTGTGTTTTCCCCTGATGTTTTGCTAGTGTTACAGCTGATTGGGAACATGCAGTATAAACTGTGTGCCTTTAGGTCCTGACAGGACGATGGTTTAGTTCCTGCTGAAACGAGGCTGGAGCAGCACAGTGTCTGATGATAGAAGTGCTGATGTTAGAACTTTGCTGAACCTGTCTGTCTCCCTGTCTCCCTGTCTGTCTGTCTGTCTGTCTGTCTCCCTGTCTCCCTGCCTGTCTGTCTGTCTGCCTGTCTGTCTGCCTGCCTGTCTGTCTGTCTGTCTGTCTGTCTGTCTGTCTGTCTGTCTGTCTGCCTGTCTGTCTGTCTGTCTGTCTGTCTGTCTGCCTGTCTGCCTGTCTGCCTGTCTGCCTGTCTGTCTGTCTGTCTGCCTGTCTGTCTGCCTGCCTGTCTGTCTGTCTGTCTGTCTGTCTGCCTGTCTGCCTGTCTGCCTGTCTGCCTGTCTGTCTCTCTGTCTGTTGGTCCAGTCTATCTGTGAAGGCTTTAAGGAGGCCGTCCAGTACGTTCTGCCCAGGCTGCTGCTGACTCCAGTCTACCACTGTCTGCACCACTTTGAGATCCTGAAGGTAAGACCACACTGAGCAGAACCACCAGCTGTAGACCGCTTCAATACAGAACCAGCTGTAGATCATATCAATACAGAACCAGCTTTAGACCACCTAAATACAGAATCAGCTTTAGACTACCCGAATATGGAAACAGCTGTAGACCACCTTACTACAGAGCCAGCTGTAGACCACCTTACTACAGAGCCAGCTGTAGACCACCTAAATACAGAACCAGCTGTAGACCACCTAAATACAGAACCAGCTGTAGACCAACTCAGTACAGAGCCAGCTGTAGACCACCTCAATACAGAACCAGCTGTAGACCACCTCAATACAGAACCAGCTGTAGACCACCTCACTACAGAGCCAGCTGTAGACCACCTCACTACAGAACCAGCTTTAGACCACCTCAATACAGAACCAGCTGTAGACCACCTCAATACAGAACCAGCTGTAGACCACCTCAATACAGAACCAGCTGTAGACCACCTCACTACAGAGCCAGCTGTAGACCACCTCAATACAGAACCAGCTTTAGACCACCTCAATACAGAACCAGCTGTAGACCACCTCAATACAGAACCAGCTGTAGACCACCTCAATACAGAACCAGCTGTAGACCACCTCACTACAGAGCCAGCTGTAGACCACCTCACTACAGAACCAGCTTTAGACCACCTCAATACAGAACCAGCTGTAGACCACCTCACTACAGAACCAGATGTAGACCACCTCACTACAGAACAAGGCAACAGTAAACATGTCGTCCCCCACAAATGACGCCGTCTCCGTCTGGGCCAATCACAAACTTTTGACCTGTAATAGCAGCGCCTCCCTTGGGCCAAGTGGTGTTTGAAACTGCTGGAACACAGTGGTGAGATGCATCATGGTCCGGTACGGAGCAATGAGACGCATCATGGCCTTCGTGAAAAGTCAATACAGAACAACCAGCTGCAGACACTCCACATCGAACAGGTTCACTGTTCAGCCCTGTCCTTCAGAAGTGGACCTGTGGCTGTACTGGTCAGCTCCCAGCAGAAACCAGTAGAAGACTGTGTTGTACTGGTCAGCTCCCAGTAGAAACCAGCAGAAGACTGTGGCTGTACTGGTCAGCTCCCAGTAGAAACCAGCAGAAGACTGTGGCTGTACTGGTCAGCTCCCAGTAGAAACCAGCAGAACACTGTGTTGTACTTGTCAGCTCCCAGCAGAAACCAGTAGAAGACTGTGTTGTACTGGTAAGCTGCCAGTAGAAACCAGTAGAAGACTGTTGTTGTACTGGTCAGCTCCCAGTAGAAACCAGTAGAAGACTGTGTTGTACTGGTCAGCTCCCAGTAGAAACCAGCAGAAGACTGTGGCTGTACTGGTCAGCTCCCAGTAGAAACCAGCAGAACACTGTGTTGTACTTGTCAGCTCCCAGCAGAAACTAGTAGAAGACTGTGTTGTACTGGTCAGCTCCCAGTATAAACCAGTAGAAGACTGTTGTTGTACTGGTCAGCTCCCAGTAGAAACCAGCAGAAGACTGTGGCTGTACTGGTCAGCTCCCAGTAGAAACCAGCAGAAGACGGTGTTGTACTGGTCAGCTCCCAGTAGAAACCAGTAGAAGACTGTGTTGTACTGGTCAGCTCCCAGGTGGATGAAGGTCCTCCTCCATCCTAGATGTTCAGAATAGAATCAGACTCCAGATGGCGTTGGTTACCTGAGGACCAGACTAACTTTCCAGCCCCAGATGAATGTTTCCCAGCAGTAGACTGGTGTCTGGTGGTGATTTCCCAGTCTGACCAGAGCCTTGGAGCCCCAGTATACCCAGTATACCCAGTCTTACGGGACTCTCCATGCAGCTGTAAGCTCCTTTGGCCCGGGCTGAGGGCTAAATCTCTGAAATACCTCCAGTCATTTTCCCCAGCTTATTCCAGAGGCTGGCGGGGGGTTGGGGGATTTATCCCGCTCTGGACCGCTCAGGTTCTGCTCTGGCCTCAGATGGTGTGGCCCAGGACGAGGCCAGAGGAGTCCAGCCCAGCAGGTCCTCTGGCAGTCCAATGAAATATCTGCTTTCATCAGTTTCTAGTCTATTCTACTGTCTGTATTCAACCATTCTGTCAAGAGGCTGCAGGCTGGAGCCATAGGCCGGTTCTGGCCTGGTTCCTACCTGGTTTGGCCTGGTTCTGGCCTAGTTTTGGCTTGGTTCCTGCCTGGTTCTGGCCTGGTTCTGGCCTGGTTCTCTCTGGATCAGGTCTATCTCTTTTGGTCCTGCATCCCTGCAGCAGCAAAAATTGTAATCCTCCTTTACTCCACAGTTGTTGACATTTATATTTTAGTCATTATGTCGCCGGCAGGATGATTCCCTATCAGTGGTCAGGTAGCGGTTCAGTGTGTTGCTCAAGGACACTTCAGCAGGACACATGGCTGCTGCAGGGGTTGAACCTGCGACCTCGGTCTACATCCTCCCTGCCCAGCTTCTGTCTCGTCCACACCACACTGCTGAAGACAGTGTGGACTTAAGTCCAGCTGCAACAACCCCCTGTCTCCATCCTGGTCCTCTGTTTTAGCTAGCAAAGCTGAACAGGTGCATTATGGGAAGTGCTGGACCTGGCTTGTGCTGTTACTAGGAGAGAAAACCTGCTTGAAGCTCAGCGCTCTTTTACTAAAACTTGAAATATTTGTGGCTTTTGTAACCATGCTAAGGTCTCATCAACACGCCTCCTTTCTGTTGAGGAGAGATGAATCCAGAGCTGAGCAGCATGTCGTCTCGTCCCTGATGTCTCGTCTGGTTTAACTTCTGTTCTGTTGTGAATTGTCTCCACCGTTCGTTCCCCTTGTCCTTGTTTTTTTGTCCCCTATGATGAAATCAGGGGTGGGACTATCGGTCCCTCTGTCCGTCACACACGATATGTCGGACATCACCGTTGGATTTTGATGAAACTCTGGGGAATGATGCATCTCACTGCTCCATTCTGGCATTTTTAAAATTGGCCTAAGTGGACTAAAGGGGGGCGCTACAATGTTTGTTTACTTTTTTTTTAAAAATTTTGTGAAAACTTGGGGGAATGAAGAAGCTCACCGCTGCATTCTCACATTTTCAAAATTACACTGATCAGCTGAAGGATTACAGCTCAGAACAAGGTGACTTATTGCTTACTGATTGGCCCAGACGACATGTTTACTGTTGCCTTGTTTTTTTGTCCATGCTGTTGTTTTGCACCATGTGAAGTGTGGAGACCACTTGCAAACTGAAGTCACCTGCAGTCGTCTCTTGGAGGTGAACTGCTTTCTCTGATTGTTGATGTCAGTGCTGGCTGAGGAGGAGAGACTCTCCATCTGTTTCCATCCAGCCGGTGACTGACATGTTTACAACAACCGCTGCAGATGTCAGTCAGCACATTTCAGTCAGCTTTCAGTCTCAGATGAAGAGTTTGGTTCCAACATGGCTCTTCATAAAGGACAGTAGGGAATTTCAGTCCTCGGTTAAATAAATGAGAAACTTGCAGACTGGATCCTCAGTTTTTTTCCCCAAATGTATACGTTCATGATCTCTTCAATTAACAATTTTCATAAACTGCACAGAGAATTAGTACAAAGCAGTAACCTGGGGGAGGAGGAGGGAGGTGGGAGGAGGAGGGAGGTGGGAGGAGGAGGAGCGAGGGAGCAGAGAACAATAAGACAGGAGGAGGAGGGGCGATGGAGAGGGAGAAGTTGTTCTCCCCGCTGCTCCTAATCTGCCTCATGAGTTCAGCTTTACCACGTCACCTCCCTCCAGCCGGCAAACCACCTGACCTCCTCTCCTCTCCGCCTCCCACCTCCCCCTGACCCCCCACCTCCTCTCCTCTTCCTCCCCCCTCCCTCTGCCCCCCCTCCTCCTCTTTTCTGCAGCAACTGGAGGAGAAGAGTGAGGATGAGGAGGATAAGGAGTGTCTGAAGCAGGCCATCACAGCGCTGCTCAACCTGCAGAGCAGCATGGAGAGGATCTGCTCCAGGAGTCTGGCCAAGAGGAGGCTCAGGTAGGCTGCACCTCCCTGCACCTCCCCCCAGGCCCTGCAACTCCCCCCTGCACCTCCCTGCACCTCCCCCCAGGCCCTGTAACTCCCCCCTGCACCTCCCCTCACCTCCCCTCTGCTCCCTGCACCCCCCCAACGGCCCTGCAACTCCCCCCTGCACCTCCCCTCACCTCCCCTCTGCTCCCTGCACCTCCCCCCACCTCCCCTCTGCTCCCTGCACCTCCCCTCACCTCCCCTCTGCTCCCTGCACCTCCCCCCAGGCCCTGCAACTCCCCCCTGCTCCCTGCTCCCTGCACCTCCCCCCAGGCCCTGCAACTCCCCCCTGCTCCCTGCTCCCTGCACCTCCCCCCAGGCCCTGCACCTCCCCCCTGCTCCCTGCACCTCCCCCTACTCCCTGCACCTCCCCTCAGCTCCCAGCACCTCCCCTCACCTCCCCTCTGCTCCTTGCACCTCCCCCCACCTCCCCTCTGCTCCCTGCACCTCCCCTCACCTCCCCTCTGCTCCCTACACCTCCCCTCTGCTCCCTGCACCTCCTAGAAACTCTGGAGAGTCTGGAAAATAAATGTAATAGATTCCAGGTCTTGAAAAGTTTGGGATTTACACACAAAAACAGCTGGAAAATGTGTAAAAATCTGCTGCAGTCTGCTACACAGAAGGTGCTGTAGAGCCGTTAGATCAGTAGATATATATTGATAATGTGATTGATCAGCTGTGCAGTGATCTGCTGTAGCTGACAGTCATCAGACATCAGACTGATCTCTGACCAGTGGAGACATGAAGGTCTGCAGTCTGTCAACATGCAGAATGTGTCAAGTTAGTTTATTTCTACAGACCTTAATCACAGCATGTCTCTAAGGAGAATGAGTCTAACTAGATCTAACTATTATTAAATATTATGAAATATAATAATACAATAATTATAATAAACCTTAGAATAATAAGAAAAAAAAACGTTTTTTCTAGAGCACATATTAAAACAGAGTGCAGTTCTTACAAGATACATAAAAATGTAAGCAGTAATACAGAGGAAACAAATAAAATACATAAAGGTGAATGCACAGAATAATAAGAAAGACCTGCATATCTGCTCACACTGAGAATAAACACACACACACACACACACACACACACAGCCATGCACTCTCACAATACAAATCTCCTGGAAAGGGTATTGAAACATAAACACTGATTGTGCAAAATGTGCACAGCAACAATAAGAGGTGCACACACACACACACACACTCACACTCACTCTCACACACACACACACACATACTGTCACATACACACGCACACACACGCACACACATTAATCCAGTCCCAGTACTATTGCAGTACTCCTCCCATCCTTCCAACGCCCAACAGGCTTAGTCCCCGTTTCCCTCTGGACTCAAAATAGACCGGGCGTGGGGTGGGGGGTGGGAGGAGGGGGGTTGGCGGGGTCGTAGGTCGCCGACGGGGGGGCTCAGCGGCGTGTTGTGAGAAGGAAGTTGCGTCAGGAACTGGGCCGAGCTGTTCTGCTGTTATTGTTCTCTGTTTGGTAGAAAGAAAAGACCAGAAGGAGGCTGAGAGAGAGAGAGAGAGAGAGAGAGAGAGAGGAAGAAGCCCGATCGCCCTTTGTTCCCTAGTTTTCAGCGTCACATTAAGGCTCGGCAAACTTTTGGATCTGTTCACCTGAAGAAGAACGACATCAGAAGACAGGAGGGATAGATGAGCAGAGAGGAGGGAGGAGGATATGAGGACGTAGGTGACAAACTCCACATTTTCTCCTCTTGTTGCTGCTCTTTGGTGTTTTTCATGGGGAAACGATGGCTTATATTACGGTAGGTGTTGGTGAGAGGAGACGCCGCTGAGTTCAATAGACAGAGTTGTGAAATCTTTAGTGTGCTAGCGTACCGCAGGGATTTATGTCCTAAACTGATTACTTTTGCTGCTGCTTTTCTGCCTGGAGTACGTAGGACCCGGGCAGCCGCTCCACAGCCAGATCAGTCCTGCTAGCTTGCATAAGACCGGCGTTAAACAGAATTAGCATCCAGCCCGTACTAGCAGAGCATCGCTGCTACGTGGTTTTCTTATGTATTCACATCTCAAGCAGGAAACGTTATGGATTTGTTGAACTGTGTCCAGAGTTTAGAGGTCTGAGCTGCTGATGCACCGGTGAAGCTTCATGCAGCTGGACGTCTGGGCACTGCAGGGTTTTGTTTGTGTTGTTGAGGAGGAGATGTTTCAGTCTGGTGTCGCCTTGTCCTTCAGAGGAGGCTCCTCCTCGCTCCTCCTGTACTCTGAGGTGCTGCTATGAAGACCTCCTCTCCTTCCTCCTCCTCCTCCTCCCCTCAGGAGCGCTGACGGCAGTCGCAGCGTCTGCAGAAAAAAGAGTAAGCTGCTGTTCACCGTCAGCCTCATCACCGCTCTGATTGTCTAACCTCCTTCAGCAAATCTGTAGAGACGAGAACGAGCGAAGAGGACCGAGAAGCTCACACATCCACGGAAGGCTAAAACCCTGAGCTGTGCACTGAGTGTTCAAAATATCAGCACCGCCTTCTGTACAATCCACCTTTCAGTGGTCTCAAGGCTTCAGCCTCCTTTAAGCTTCTCCTCTCCTTCATCTTCATCTCTTCTTCATGACTGGTGGATTTAAAAGGTGAAATCAGTAAGGAACCAGAGCTTCACCTGATCAGTCGAGTTGGGACAGAGCAGCAGGTTCTTATATTTTGAACACTCGGTGTAAATGTTCTTGCTGTTACCACCAGATGTTTCCAGTATTTTTTATTTTTTTTTACTTGTTTTGTCCTCAGTAAGTTTGTTTTTCCGTCTTGGTCTTTATCCGTGCCGAGGTTGGAGTTTTCCTGCTCTGACATCATTTCCTCTCCTAGTGTACAGTTCCTCTCAGCAGCGACGCTGGTTTATAGAAATCCAAAACACTACTGTCCCACTCACTGGATTTTAACTTGATGATAAACGTGTGTAGAAAATCAAATTGACAACCCAATGATAAGTTCAAGGAATAGTTCACTCCCAGCCTTCTCCCAAACTATTGGAGTTTCATCTTTTTACAGATCCATAAAAGAAGAAATCATCAAATTTCCCCAAACAGCTGGTGCAGCTTAATCCAAGTGTTTTGTACCCAAACGTTTGCAGAGCATTGTCAATGTGGTAAAATCTAGTGCATAATGAGGTAAATATTGGACTTTTGGAGCCACAGGTGGACTTTGATGGACTTTTTCTGCTTTTGTGGATCTGTAAAAAATGTCCCCATTACCATAAGTAGTTTGTCAGAAGGCTGAGTTTCCACTGACTTTGGAGTGAGTAGATCATGACTGAATTTTCATTTTGGGGTGAACTATTCCTTGAATGTAAATACACCATTTAAACTGAAATTCATGTGAATTCCTTGTGAGATTAGGACCAGGTCGTAGCACTAACCCCGCCGTCTTTAGTACGCTCACAATCAGCCGACCAAACAAATCCTCACAGTAAGCAGCAGTCGCCTCGGCTCTGAGACGTTTCCTTAGTAAATCTGTAGTGAAGAATAGACTCGCTTCCTCTGCCTGCTCATGTTGACCCGCTGTTGGGTCCTGGACCTTAACTCCATGTTCTCTTTCTGTGTGTTCTCCTCTTCCTCTTCTCTCTTCCTCCCAATGTCTTTCCTCTTATTTGTTTTGTCTCTTTGTCGCCCCTCCCTCCCCCAGCGAGTCGGCCTGTCGTTTCTACAGCCATCAGATGAAGGGGAAGCACCTCGCCATCAAGAAGATGAACGAGATCCAGAAGAACATCGATGGCTGGGAGGGGAAGGACATCGGCCAGTGCTGTAACGAGTTCATCATGGAGGGGACGCTGACTCGCGTGGGCGCCAAACACGAGCGCCACATCTTCCTGTTCGACGGCCTGATGATCTGCTGCAAGTCCAACCACGGCCCGCCGAGGCTGCCGGGCGCCGGCTCCACCGCCGAGTACCGGCTCAAGGAGAAGTTCTTCATGCGCAAAGTCCAGATCAACGACAAGGACGACAAGGAGGGCGAGTACCGCCACGCCTTCGAGATCATCCTGAAGGACGGCAACAGCGTGGTGTTCGCCGCCAAGTCGGCCGAGGAGAAGAACGGCTGGATGGCGGCGCTGATCTCGCTGCAGTACCGCAGCACGCTGGAGCGCATGCTGGACTCGGCCATGCTGCAGGAGGAGAAGGAGGAGCAGATGAGGTTACCGGGGGCCGAGGTCTACTGCTTCGCCGAGCCCGACTCCGAGGAGAACGTGGTGTTTGAGGAGAACGTCCAGTCCAAGTCGGGGATCCCCATCATCAAGGCCGGAACGGTGCTGAAGCTCATCGAGAGGCTGACCTTCCACATGTACGCAGGTGAGACCGAACCCCGATCTGATCTGAGAGTTCACATTTACACACAGACCTGCTGGGAACACAAGCTGCTGCAGTGTGAATGTGCTGAACTGTGTGAATGGAGACAGGATACAGTACAAGGAGGAAAAACAAGGATGAGGTGGAAGAGTGATAGAGAAGATAGATGTTTAGGAGGGTGGAGGATGTTGGTTGGAGGGTTTGGTGTTTCTTCTGTCCTTCCAACACCACACTGGGCCTGTCGTTCCCCAGGCTGATACCGATACTGGTTTCACTGGTCTGTCTGTGGCCTGGATCCCTTCAGTACACCACAACCATCTTACTGTTGATCCACTGGTGTCCAGTTTCCTGCAGATAATGAGGTACATTTTGGACTTTTGGACCCATAGTACAATCATTTGGCTACAAAACACACATTATGCTGCAGGAGATCCATAAAAGAAGGGGGGAAAAAAGCAGAAAATCATCAAATTTCTTCAAACAGCTGGTGCAGCTTAATCCAAGTGTTTTGTAGCCAAACGATTGCAGAGCATTGTCAATGTGGTTAAAATCTAGCGCATAATGAGGTAAATATTGGACTTTTGGACCCACAGTGCAATCATTTGGCTACAAAACACTTTTTCTGCTTTTGTGGATCTGTAAAAAAATGCCCCCATTAACATAAGTAGTTTGTCAGAAGGCTGAGTTTCCACTGACTTTGGAGTGAGTAGATAATGACTCAATTTTCATTTTGGGGTGAACTATTCCTTGAATGTAAATACACCATCTAAACTGAATTGATCTGAATTTGGTGTCTGACTTCATGCGAAGCCTCGATCTTGGTGCCAACGCCACAGATCATCCAGATGATTCAGTCCAAGTCAACTTTATTGTCATTCTACCTTACACAAGCGCACTGTGAAGTGAAAATAGATTTTCTTGAGGTCTCAGTTCATTCTAAACGAGTAAAAACGAGACGATACAGAATGAAACCATGCACCGGGCAAGATAACGATGAGATGGAATAAGCCGAGTCCGTTTCACCACCAGACCACCGTTCTCTCAGAACTGGTTTCAGGTTTCCAGACGCGGTCCTGTGTGTCCCAGACGTGTGACGCAGCCTGACGTCAGGGAGCCGCGATCTCATGACCCGCTGCTTTGTTTCAGTGTCGCTTCGCTCTGATAACAGCAGCTGACGGCTCTGAAAAATAAGGTCACTGTCCTGTTTATCTCCGGCTCAGTGCTTAGCTTTTCCTGACCTGTAGTTAGATGTTTAAAGATCCGTGGCTTCGTCTGTCTTTCTCTAGCTCCTCTCTCTCATCCGTGGTCGTTCTGATGTCACAGTATTTGTTCTGGGTGCTGCAGCTCTCACTGTAAGTGACTCTGGATGAGAGAAACAGATAAAGGACTTCAGTGTAAATGTCCGTAGAGAAGCAGACGTTCAGCACCTTAAACAGGATAAAGAAAATGCTTTCAAATCCGTCAAACTGAAGAACTGAGCAGACATTTTCAGTACCGGGTTCCTACAGGTCTGGAAATGTATGGAAAATTAATTGGGTATTTTCTAGGTCTTGAAAGTTTGAAATTGCACAAAAAAGTTTGGAAAATTATGGAAGGATATTGTGATAATGTCCCGATGTACATGATGCAACTACACATTATCTGTTGTTTAGACGCCTGTCATCTCAAATATTCTGGTATTTGTCTCTGTGAAGGATAATCTCGATCCATGCAGTGATGTGGCAGTCAGTAGGGACAAGACAACCGTCCACCTAAATTGAATTGAAGACCAAAATCTTGAAAACAGGGTCTGGACAAAGTGTGGAGTTTAGAAGCTGAACTGTCAGCAGCTGCAACCAGATCCGAGGCTCCGGCCGCTCCGGTAAGCTCTTCATCAGAAAGAATGACGCTATTTTAGGAAAAACAAATCTCCTCGTCTCAAAGGTCACGGCGAAGGGGATTCTGGGTAATATTCTGCGAGCCAAATACTTAGCACCTCTCTGTTGTACCACAGCAGCACTTTACATCCATGAAGGAGCTGCTGAGGCTGAAGGAGTGAAGAGTGTAGAAATGAGCTTTGGTTCTGGCAGCCATGTTGGCTCTTAACTAACCGTCAGCTGCAGTCTGACTCTGCTCTGAACAGTCGGTCGGCTGCTGGAATAGAGTGAAACTGGCTGGGAGGTGAGGCTAGTCTACAGGTAACCAAGAGGGCAACAATTCAATATTATCATTTATCGTCTTTCCGTGGAATCGTATCGTGATGATATGATGATATCCTGACAAAGAATCAGTTTCTAAATTTATGTCAACAAGCTAATTTAATTTTAAAACTCTGGCATAATTAGGTAGGAAACATTTTAAGGAATGTTATCAGAGAAAAAGAAGTTTTGCACACCTGAAAGTCTTTGAGTGACAGGAGCGTAGGACAAAAACACAAAGGCAGATACTAGGAAAGCTCTATAACAGCTACATATAAAATGTATACTAACCCTAACCCAATAAAGTGCACGATTATATTGTTTTCCAAGGAATATTATTAGAAAATGTCAGAGTTTTATGTGACATCACACTTAACAAATGCAAACCCAAGCCGTATCTTGATATGTATCGATATTGAAAATCCTTAAAGGATAAGGCTGGTGTTTTTTAATGTGTTGCTTACTGTCAACAAATCTTATGAAAATAACAAAATCAACAATGCGTTTGCTCTACTCCCGTTACTTTCTGACTTCTCACGTTCCGTTTTTAGCCTTCAACCCGGAAGTCATTGGCTCCAATTGTAAGCTAAAAACCTTTAAATACAGCTCACAAAGACTTAGTTTACATTTTAAAAATCTCTAACTGTTACCATGAAAGTCAGACTGTTGTAGTTATTACCAAATCAAATTCAAATGGGAACAAATTCTTCATTACGCCGGGGACTATTTTCTGTGCTACGGAACTACTTTCCTGAGATGAAAACGTGTTTACGGTCGGCTTATTAAGTCGTTTGAGGAAAAGTGAAAGAGAAAGAGTTTCTCTTCTCTGTCTGTTCAGTCATGGTGGCTATCGCTGCTCATGCTAACTACCCAGTTCTTCTTCTTCTGTTGATTCCAAACAGATTTCAGAGAGAGAGAGAGAGAGAGAGAGAGAGAGAGGATTATTACTGTAAACTTTATATTCTGTCCTTCTCTGAGCTGAGGCTGACTTTAGTTACTGCTGCATGTTGGGAAAAAGTGAGGAACGATGATGGAAAACCTTCATTTGTCTGTCAGAGGGAGGAAACAGACCTGCACACCTGCTGCTGATTGGCTGGCTAATGCGCCTCCTGAGGAAAGGGTTGGGGGGGGTGTGTGTGTGTGTGTTTTCAGGCAATTTGGAAGGGGAAAAAGGTGCTTCCTGTCTAGACCCCCCTGCCCCGTCCAGCAGAGCACAGCGGGGGCAGGACACACACACACACACACACACACACACACACACACACACACACTGGTCTCATCTACCTGTGTTGTGAGGACATGGTGTCCAGTTAAAACGAGACGTGTTAACGACCGATGACAGCTCTTTGTTGTGTCACGGTGTGTAAAGATGGCCGCCGTCCACTCCTACCAGTGTAGAGACATTGCATTGCATTATGGGAGTGGCGTGGAATGATCCTCTCTCTCCTGTGGGGTCGCTGCCTGGCTCCAGGACACTTCAGCAGCTTCAGACGGTCTGCTGTCTGTGAGCAGCAGGCCGCTTACACAGGCTGGATACAGGAGGGGGGGGGGGGGGGGGGGGGGCAGGCTATTTTAAGAGTGTGTGTGTGTGTGTGCTTCCTGGCTGATTGTTCCTGGATCCAGACTGAAGCAGCTCCAGTCTTTCTCCCAGGACTTGAGAGGGAAGACAGTGTTTCCCACAGACTGCCAGGTTACTTCGTGTGTGTGTGTGGGAGAGGAGGTGTGTGTGTGTGTGTGTGTGTGTGTGTGTGTGTGTGTGTGTGTGTGTGTGGTGGTGGTGGTGGTGGTGGTGGGGGGATTGATTGATGTTTCATTTAGCGAGCCCAGTACCTCTGATTGTGTCAGGCAGTGCAACATCATGTGGTCACTGACCGGCTCTCAGCGCTCAGCAGCATCACACGTGAGAATCTGCTGCTTCAGCACCAAAACACAGAAACTAGAAAGTCCTGTTCTTCACCTGAGGGGAGCGACCTGATCTCAGGACTGATGGGAGTTTTACAGGTGAACCAAAGTGTTGAATTTAACATCGTCTAGTTTTCAAACGCCCAGCGCAGGCTGTGGAACCAGAGGGTCACAGGTTCACCCCCCCCCCCCCCCCACTGTGACCTTTGACCCTGCACTGAAGGGACGTAGAAAACCTGAATGACTGTTTATGATGAGCACTTTCCTAAAAACGCCTGTTGATCAGTAATGAGGGTCTGTGGCTCCCTCTAGTGGTTGATAGACTTCAATAGACTTCATGTAGTTTTACAAATACCAACAAACAGCAGTTTATACAATCAAACTATTTATTATTTTATTTAACGAGGTAAAGTCTCGGCAGCAATTAAGCATAAATAACAAACTATATTGAGATGATAAATTATTTGGTTTTCCATCACCATTACCAAACCAAACCACTTAATTTTATTCCTGACATGTCCTTAATTTCTCCATTACATAAACATTAATTATCCATTAAAAATAACAGCTTTAATAAAGGTTAGTATCATGGGTTTTTAAGGGATTTATTCATGGGTTGGTTCACAGAGACACTAGACATTAAGGGATTTTTCATGTCTTTTGTGCAGGTTTACAGGTTATTAAGTGGAAATTAGTGGAAAAGTTCCTAGTAAGTTAGAGTTAAAGTAGTAAGTAAGGAGTCAAGATTAAGGGGAGTTTAAGGAGGTTTTGATGGGATCTCCTCCATTAATATTTCCCTTAACTAATTTTAAGGGGAATTGCTTGAATTAAGGGGTGAATTAATGTAAATGAATGAATGAAAATGTAAGGTTATTTTAAGGGATTACTGGTTCGTAGAGATGCCAGACTAATTTGAGAGGAGAGTTCATGGCTGAATCTTATGGAAGCCCATTCCCGCCTCTCAATAAAATAAAAAATGTCTCAATTCTGACTTTATTTCTCCCACTTCTGACTTTATATCTCACAATTTTGACTTTATATCTTGGAATTCTGAGAAATAAAGTCAGAAGTGGAAGAAATAAAGTCCGAATTCTGACTTCTGAGAAAAAAACTCACTCACAATTTAGTTGTTTTTTATTTTATTGAGTGGCGGGAATGGGCTTCCATAGGATCTGCCTCCAGGTTTCTGTCTCTTTCTTGTTATTTTCAGTTTTTTCAGCTTCTCTCTGACGCAGCAGCAGAGTAAAGCATCACAGCTGCTTTCTGCTCTCTCTGCTTCATCCTTCATCCCAACTGAAGAGGCAGAACACTTTGAGGATCTGCCAGTGTTGCTTAAAATAGAAACTTGTGAACTTGCCTTTTGAACTTGAAGTTTAATTTTCCTTCTTTAATATTTCCCTTCCAAATTTCCACTTCATGCAGCAGTTCTTTAATAAGCTGGTTTGGGTTGGAACCTGGTCTGGTCACGATGGCGTCTCAGGTTCTGACAGACTGACAGACTCACTGAGTGACGTTTGGACTGAAGTTTTTACATCTTCTGCGTTTTCTTTGCCATCAGACATCAAACAACTTTACATTTTCCATCTTCACACTCCCAGCTTCCCTTCCAGGTCCAGTTCACTGCGTTAGTTTTTCTTCCTCTTCCTCCTCCATGTCTGTTTCAAACAGTTTTAGTTGACAGTAATCTGCTTACTGATGTTCTCCATACAACACACTTGTTTTCGTTTTCTTTCCGTATTGATATGATATTGGTGTTGTCATGACGATAGCTGAGGCGTCTGTTCAGATTCACCACATCGAACCGCTCCGTTCAACATGGATCTCAGTGCTGATGAGTTCGGCTTCAGTCGGCAGCTTCCCTCCAGGCTTCACTCTGCTCTGCTCTCTCTTCCAGATCCGAACTTCGTCCGAACATTTCTGACCACCTACAGGTCTTTCTGTAAACCCCAGGAGCTGCTGGACCTCCTGATGGAGAGGTGAGACCAGTTCAATTCAAAGCTATTCCAGAAGCATCTTGGCCCTTAAGGAGACTCCGAAGGTGAAAAACTGTTAAGAGTAGAGAGGAAGACTTTTAGAAACAGGGGGATCTTGAAACTCCAAAACAGAGTTCGGGTCAGAAAGTGAATTTTGAAACCAGAAATCTCAGCAGCCAGGTAATCGATGATAAACAGAAAAAAAGTAAAGATGCTGGTTGCTCTCAGATGGTCAATTGTAGAAGAATCAAAGTAGAATCAAAGTATTATAAACTAGAAAAATTCCTTTGTACATACAGTTCTTTTTTCACTTTGTTGGGCACTTATGCAATAAAGAAGAAAGAAGCTTTTTTGTCCTAGTCTTTTATTTCCAGTGTGCAGAATTATGTTCCCATTTTTGTAGTTTACAAATAATGGATGAGTCATTTGTATTGATCAATAACCCTATCAACCATGTAGGTATATTATGGTGTGTTTGTGCTATGAAGCAGGAAAAACCTGATTGATCACCTCTTTAACCCAGACTCCGGCTGATCTGCGGTCTGTTTCTGTCTCCAGGTTTGAGATCCCGGAGCCGCGGCCAACTGAGGCGGACCAGCTGGAGGGCGGAGAGCAGCCGCTCAGCGCCGAGCTCAAACGCTTCCGCAAGGAGTTTGTCCAGCCCGTCCAGCTCAGGTACGGCCCGCCGCCTGCTGGACGCTTCCTGCACTGCAGCCTGCGGCACCATGAGGGTCACAGCTGTGCTCTGGCAGTATCAAGGGGCTGGTGGCACCGTATCAGATCCCGGGCAGAGGAGGTTCACACTTAAAAAAGCACGAGTCCTGGTGGAGGGGGCGGGGCTTTCAGCCTCAGCGTCGCCTCAGCTGTTCGGCCTGCAGCTTGTAAATAGAAACGTAGGAAGCCTTGTGGGACATTGCATTAGTCAGCATGACTCATTTGTCTCCGACAACAACAAAAAGAGTTTACACAAACACCATCAAACACAATACCTGTGTGGTTTGTGTCTTAGTTTTAATTCCCTGAGGCAGAGACACAGTTCACTTCAGGAAAGAAGGAGGACGTTAAACCAGGAGACACGTACAGTTTGTGTTGGAACAGGACCGCTCAGCATCAGCCGTGCTGCCGGAGCGTCTGTTCTGATCTCCGATGTTTTGCAGCAGCAGAGCGTGTCGCTGGTCTTGTTAAAGGTCCACATCATGTAAAGCAGGACTCCCTCTCCTCTGTGATGATAAAGGAGTTGGATGTGTATCTAAACATGGTGAAAGTATCAAAACTAAATCCACACAATCCATATTAGAAAAGCGAGCCTCTAAACGAGCCGTTTGGACTTCCGTAACTTTGTGGCGTCACAAAGGTTCGCTCATTATCATTTCTGTAAGAAATAATAGACTAACAAAGTGTTTTTTTCAAAGCGGTCGAGCGGTCGTCATCGTTTATTACCGGAGAGTTTTCCCTACCTGTAGCCGCCGGGCCGCGGCGTCTCACGTTTCGCTCTCGAAACGGTTAGCCGATCGGAACGGAGGGTCGTTAATATTAATGAGCCTTAAAGACACGGCGGCAGAAACGGCCTGTTCTTGGTAAGGCTCAGAGAGATGCTGGAAAATGAACGTGGAGAAATGGATTGAGAGTGTTTTTGGTTCATGACACCACACACACAGCTTTGAAGGGACAGAAAGACACAAAATAAAACTCTGGACAGGAGAATATGGAGCTTTAAGGACGTGTCATCCAGCCAGAACATCTCTCAGATACTGAAGCTCACAAACAAAATTTCTGGACTGGTTTGAATCCGTCCAGGCCATGTTTGCGTTCTGCAACAGCAATAAGCGTTTTAAAATCCTCCTCACCTCCATTTCGTCCGTGTACAGCGGGTTTCTTCTCTCTAAGCCCCGCCCCCTCCGCCTCGCTCGCTCTCCTGTACAGGCTTTCTGTCTCGGACGATGCTCTGGCTCTGTGTCGACAGCTTCTGGTTTCTCACATGAATCTGTAGGAGCGAGGGAGTGAACCTCCAGCCCGCCTGACCCAGACTGTCAGAGGATCGTTAACTGAACATCATCTGTAACAGTAGAGGCTGCTCACCTGAACTATGTTAATGCCTCTGAATTAATGTGCTGATGATTTATTGATGGTTAAAATGATACAGAGCAGCTTTAATGTGAGACCTGACTTTCTCTTCCTCTCCTCTCCTCCTCCCCTCTCCTCTCTCTCTCCTCCCCACTCCTCTCTTCCTCCTCCCCTCTCCTCCTCCTCTCTCTCTCCTCCCCACTCCTCCTCTTCCTCTCCTCTTCTCGTCTCTCCTCCTCCTCCTTCTCTCTCCTCCGCCTCTCTTCCTCTCCTCCTCTCTCCTCTCTCTCTTCCTTCCTCTTCCTCCCCTCTCCTCCTCCCCACTCCTCCTCTTCCTCTCCTCTTCTCGTCTCTCCTCCTCCTCCTTCTCTCTCCTCCGCCTCTCTTCCTCTCCTCCTCCTCTCTCCTCTCTCTCTTCCTTCCTCTTCCTCCCCTCTCCTCCTCCCCTCTCCTCCTCCTCTCTCTCTCCTCCCCACTCCTCCTCTTCCTCTCCTCTTCTCGTCTCTCCTCCTCCTCCTTCTCTCTCCTCCGCCTCTCTTCCTCTCCTCCTCCTCCTCTCTCCTCTCTCTCTTCCTTCCTCTTCCTCCTCTCTCCTCCTCTCCTCTCCTCCCCACTCCTCCTCTTCCTCTCCTCTTCTCGTCTCTCCTCCTCCTTCTCTCTCCTCCGCCTCTCTTCCTCTCCTCCTCCTCCTCTCTCCTCTCTCTCTTCCTTCCTCTTCCTCCTCTCTCCTCCTCCTCTCTCCTCCTCCTCTCCTCTCCTCCCCACTCCTCCTCTTCCTCTCCTCTTCTCCTCTCTCCTCCTCCTCCTCCTCCTCCTCCTCCTGCAGAGTGTTGAATGTATGTCGTCACTGGGTGGAGCATCACTTCTACGACTTTGAGAGAGACGCTCATCTGCTGAGACGACTGGAGGAGTTCATCGCTTTAGTCAGAGGTACCGGACTTTAAATCGACTTACTGTAACACATAATATCTGCCAGTTATCATGACTGATATCAGTGAGAAAATACTCCAACCGAACACTACAGCAGAACTAACCCGAACCTACAGCCGGAACGTTTGTGCTGTTTATTGTTTGTTAAAAGAAGCTGGATAAGAAAACAGCTTGTTGACAGATTTGTATCTACTGGACTTCTGTCTTCGACTTCCTTGCAGGGAAGAAAGGAGATAAATACAGATAACAAACAAGAGAATAAGCACATTTTGAGACAGTTCATTTTGAGACTATAAATAATATAATTATTATTATTACTAAAATGGGTGTTTACTCTCCCATTAGTATTTTTGCGGTGCTAGAAAGGAACTGCTAAGGGAATTGTTAAGGAATCAACAGTGAGAAGACTGACTGAGCTGGTGAGGTAACCTCTGTGCATGTGTGTGTGTGCGTGTGTGTGTGTGTGTTGGTAGGCAAGGCGATGAGGAAGTGGGTGGAGTCGATCACTAAGATCATCCAGAGGAAGAAGCAGGTGCAGGCCAGCGGGCCGAGCCACAGCATCACCTTCCAGAACTCTCCTCCGCCCGTCGAGTGGCACATCAGCAAGCCAGGACAGACCGAGCTGTTCGACCTCATGACCCTTCACCCCATCGAGATCGCCCGGCAGCTCACCCTGCTGGAGTCCGACTTCTACCGGTAACACACACACACACACACACACACACACACACACACTGGTAACACCCAGTATTCTTTTATTTTACCAGATCTGTTTATCTCCCTGAGCAGCTCATCTCCTGTTCACACCAACACTCTGTGCTTTTACCTCCTTACATTATGATGATACGTTATGAGCTCTGTGATTGGCCCGTTGCTGACCCCTGACCTCTCCCTGCAGGGCGGTGCAGCCGTCGGAGCTGGTGGGCAGCGTTTGGACCAAGGAGGACAAGGAGATCCACTCACCCAACCTGCTGAGAATGATCCGACACACCACCAACCTCACTCTGTGGTTCGAAAAGTAAGACCACCAACCTCATTCCAACCACCAACCTCACTACCAACCTCATTCCAACCACCAACCTCATTACCAACTTCACCACCAACCTCATTCCAACCACCAACCTCACTACCAACCTCATTCCAACCGCAACCTCATTACCAACTTCACCACCAACCTCATTACAACCACCAACCTCACTACCAACCTCATTCCAACCGCAACCTCATTACCAACTTCACCACCAACCTCATTACAACCACCAACCTCATTACCAACTTCACCACCAACCTCATTACAACCACCAACCTCATTACCAACTTCACCACCAACCTCATTCCAACCACCAACCTCATTCCAACCACCAACCTCACTGCCAACCTCACTACCAACTTTATTACCCACTAACAACCTCACTGCCAACCTCATTCCAACCACCAACCTCATTACCAACCTCACTACAAACCTCATTACCAACCTCACTACCAACCTCACTACCAGCCACCATGGAAAATCCAGTGAAAACATTGTCTGTACTGTTGGTTTTTTAGATATTTTCTCCTGAGACAGCAGAATGACGTCTGTCTCCCTGCAGGTGTATCGTAGAGACGGAAAACCTGGAGGAACGGGCCTCTGTTGTGGCTCGGATCATCGAGATCCTGCAGGTCTTCCAGGAGCTCAACAACTTCAACGGGGTTCTGGAGGTGGTCAGCGCCATGAACTCCTCCCCGGTCTACAGGCTGGACCACACCTTCGAGGTACAGAACCCACCCCGGTCTTTGGTTTAAAAATTAAAGACATGGCTTCAGATCAAGGAAGGAATGTTTTGTCCACCAGCCGCAGTGTCTGGAATCTCCCAGAAATCATCAGCCACTTACTGTTCAGAATAGATGTATAGATGTAGAGAAGTCTAACTTAACAGCCAGCGATCACCCACCCTTGCTCAGTATCCCGGTAGGTCTTAGTTGAATGATGTAGACTGTTGAAATGTACTTCAGAGGCTCTTGTATAGCTCGGTGGGTTGAGCAAGGCACCAGCACTGCCAGGTGAGGGGTTCCAGTCCCTGTAGACGTGACGTTAATCCATGTTCCTGCTCTCTGTCTGCAGCAAATTCCGAGCCGACAACGAAAAATCCTGGAGGAAGCCCACGAGCTGAGCGAAGATCACTACAAGAAGTACCTGGCCAAACTCCGCTCCATCAACCCCCCCTGTGTTCCCTTCTTTGGTACGGTCCAGCACCCAAACCTCCACCAGTACACAGTGAAACTCAGTGTCACCTCTATCTCAAATTCATTGATTATTGTCGTTGATTATTCATACAGCCCTTAATCACCTGCATGTCTCAAAGGACTTTACAGAGAATGAGCCTGACTAGATCTAACTGATCAACAATCAACCGTAGAACAGAATGATATAGAACAAACATAAAGAAGCAGAATAGAGCACAAGACATAACAGCTTACATAGACTAACCTACCGGCTCCACCAGCCTGAGAGCCTCAATGCATACAAGGAAAATCTCCCATGAAAAAACCCTGTTAGGAAAAAATATGGAAGAAACCTTGGGTGGGCCAAGTCGCAGAGGGATCCCCCACCGGGACGTTGAGCGGGGAATAGGTGCCGGGACAAACGGTTACAATAACATGGACAATCACATGAAATACAGATGAGGCAGAGAGAGGCACGATCAGCGCTAATATCCACAGAAACAAGGGCAGCACACTCACAGACTGTGGTTGTACTGGGCAGCTTCCAGTGTGAACGTGCTGAACTGAATCGGTGTGAAGCTGGAAAATAGCATGAATCTCAGTCAGATAAAAAACGTGAATGTCTGTGTGTGTTTGTCAGGAATCTACTTGACGAACATCCTGAAGACGGAGGAGGGAAACCCAGACTTCCTGAAGAGGCACGGCAAAGACCTGATCAACTTCAGCAAGCGGCGGAAAGTGGCCGAGATCACCGGAGAGATCCAGCAGTACCAGAACCAGCCGTACTGCCTGCGGGTGGAGAGCGACATCAGGGTCCGTCACCCGCTCCGCCTCACGCTGTTGTGATGTTTAGAGTAGACGCACCCAATGAAAATGCATCAGAATCCGCTAAAACTTACAGGAGTTAGGTGACCAGAATGCAAAACGTCCTGCTCATAGTGTTCCAGTCTCCAGGCAGATAGGAGGCTGATGGATGCTGTTCTCTGTCTTTTCCGGTACAGAAGTTCTTTGAGAACCTGAATCCTATGGAGGACAAATCGGAGAAGGAGTTTGCCGACTACCTGTTCAACAAGTCGCTGGAGATCGAGCCTCGTAACGTCCGGTCGTTACCTCGGTTTGTAAGTATCTTCCTCCTCGCCCCTCCTCACCTGTCGGTGAACACAACGCCTGCAGGTCCTGAAAAAGCCTTCGCATGCCAGTTGCATAAAGCTAGTTCAGTCTTAGACTCTCAGGTTGGACTAGGCTAATTAAGATTGTCTGTTACTTAAATATTACGACTGACTTATTTTGAGGTAGGAGAGTTAGCCCCCCCCTTTCCCCTCGCTGATCTTGAGTTAAGAATTTAGTTGTTATGGCAACGAGCCAGCCCAGCTGTCAGAGTGGGAAGTTTAAATACTGAAGCCGTTTCACACAAGATGACAAATCTTTGGTTTTTGGAAAGAACCTGAAGAAGAGAGTCTTTAGAGACAGGAACAACACATCAGAGATCTACAACAATCAAGAAGTAGTAGGAACAGGTAAATATGTGTGTCTGTAGTTTGACTTAAGTTTGACTTAAGGTCACATTTAAGTCTTAAGACTAGGTCTGTCTTTATGCAACTGGATTGCAGAGTATTGATTCCTGCCGCACACCAGATCTCTAGAAGAAGTTCCTTTATTTTACACAAGATAAAAAGTTTAGGAGTGAACGATGTGTTTGCTTCTCTTCGCTTGAAGAAGCAGGAAGCAAAACGCATTGTTCGCTCCTAAACTATTTTATCTCGTGTAAAATAAAGGACATTTTTCTAGAGACTTGGTGTGTGGCAGGAATCAGAACTTTGCAACACTGGTTTTTCCTGCACTTGCCAGAACCCTAAAAATCATTTTTCAGTACTGCGGGGGTTTATCAGTTTTGCACTGTATCCTGAACGGCGTCTGAACCTCTGTGTCCCAGGCGAAGAAGTACAGCTGTCCTCTGAAGTCTCCGGGCGTCCGTCCGTCGTCGGCGAGGCCCGGCACCATGCGCCACCCGACGCCGCTGCAGAACGAACCCAGGAAGATCAGCTACAGCCGGATCCCCGACAGCGAGGCGGAGGGCGGGGCCGTCTCCGCCCCCAACTCCCCCCGAACGCCCCTCACCCCCCCGCCCGCCTCCGCCGCCTCCAGCTCCACTGACGTCGGCAGCGTCTTCGACTCGCCGCAGGGTCCCAGCAGCCCCTTCCACTCCAGTAAGTCCCGCCTCCTCGGTCGTGTGCCGTGCAGAACCAGCAGTCTGCAGGTTTCCAGTCCAACCGAACACTACAGCAGCTCAGGTCGCTAACTAGTTCCTCCTAAGAGAAGTCAGTTCACTCGGGCGCCATCTTGGTCACACCCCCTGGGCAGCAACTTTGTGACTAAAGCGCATTTTGTACTTGAATGAAAGTAGCGTCTCTGCACGTAAACTGATGCTATTTGACACGTATTTGGGGTTGAAAAGTCTCTCTGCGTAGGTGTTGCCTGCCTGCCCAAAAATCTCAACTTTGCGTCGAGTCTACGCCGAGTCGAGCGCTCTGATTGGTTGATCATAGGGGCGATCGTGATGTTGTGTTGCTCGTCCAAAGCATCCAACCCTTAGAGCTCCGACTGCTCCGACACATCCCATTCCTCCAGCTGCATCGCTTTAGTCGTGTCCATGTTTGTCTGCTTCCTGTTCCTCTCTTCTTCTATGTTTCGTTTTGGTGCGATATGATTTTTATGGATCGCAATGTCGGGATCTCGACGTCATGCTACGCACACGTCAATGTAGACGTATAAAAACTTAAATGTAAGCGTTGCTGCGTTCTTTACATTCATGCTTTACGTTAGCTACGTTCGACTATAAAATGCGCTTCACAAGACAAGACTCCTATCTCTTTGAATGGGGAGTCGTCCATATCTAAAGTTCTGACACACACACAGTTGTTTGCATTTCATATTTAGGAACAGTAACGAATTGTTAATAACATGGAGCCAGCGTTAAAATTAGTGCCAAAGGACGCTTACTGATGCTGAACGCAGCTCCGTCCACTGCTTCATGCAACGTTAGGTTTTACAGGAGTCTGGTTTACAGCAGTCCCAAACACTTTACTGCCATGGTGTCAGCTGTAAACAGTGATGTCATCATGCAGTCCACAGTGGGGAGCTGACAGTAACATCTGGGAATATCTTGTTATTCAATTAATTATTAGTCCAAATTATTGCCGGAGTTGTCCCGGCTCTGTTGCCCTCCTCGTGCATCAGTTGTAAATAAAGTTCTGCGGCTGCATGAACCTGAAACTCTGATTGGTGGATTTTCTTTATGATTTGCACACAAAGCTGCATCGATTGGCCAGTTTTGCTGACGACACGTCTGACGTTGTCGGTGATCTTTAGCGTTACGGATTTCCCCATTCAAAGCTGATAGAGCGCCCGGTCTCTAGATATAACACTGTCTCTGGTTTAAGGTTGTTAGTCAGTGAAATCAGCTGCTGTTTGGTCGGAATGAAAACCTGCAGACTCTCCGGCCTCAGTGGAACATTATGGAGAAACTCTGGTCTGTTGGTTTTAATGACAGTCTCTGAATGATCGTGGTGAAATAATGATATGATTCACAATTCTGTTATTCTGGTACGGCGTCACAAGCTTTTTTCTTTCGTCCCTCAGAGACTAACCGGCTCAGACTAACCGGCTCAGACTAACCGGCTCAGACTAACCAGCTCAGACTAACCGGCTCAGACTAACCAGCTCAGACTAACCAGCTCAGACTAACCAGCTCAGACTAACCAGCTCAGACTAACCGGCTCAGACTAACCAGCTCAGACTAACCAGCTCAGACTAACCAGCTCAGACTAACCGGCTCAGACTAACCAGCTCAGACTAACCAGCTCAGACTAACCAGCTCAGACTAACCCACACTAACCTTCATCCCTCCCACTTCCACTGCAGTGAATCCTGCAGCCACAGCAGACTAGATGTGGAGGTTAAATATGATCTGAGGGCTGATGCTGACAGGGAGTCAGTTTCTGGAGGCTCAGCAGAAGCTTTGGCTGAATCCCAGCGTTGGACCTTATGGACTTTGAGGCGCGCTCCCACTAAAGCCTTATTTATGCTTCATCAGAACTGCTTCTGAGAACCGTCCGAAATGAACTTCTGAAAGCCCTGAACCTTCATGGTTCTTCAGAACATTGCGATATGCAGGAGGAGCTGCAGGCTGTCCGTCAGACAAGGGGAGCGGGGCAGCAAACAAGAGCTAGTCATAGATCACAAAGAAGAAGAGAAGGTACGGGCAGAAATGTGCGGCTCCCTCCCATTCGCAGGCGCCTTCATACCTTATTACATCTGGCCAATCGCTGTGGAGGTGGGCGGCGCATTCGGACGCTTCTGTTCCGGAGAGTCGCATTTCCAGTGAGTCCATGAGCGCTCAGTCCGCAAGTCTGGAGTTCGGACGTTGGGATTCAGCCTCTGAGCCTCTTACTCTGAGTTCACACCGTGACCAGCCACACTGCTGCGGGAACAGCCAATCGCTGATCTCAGCTAGTTGATTGACAGCTGCAGAGCCAATAGTGCGGCATGTAGCAACGCTAGTACACGACTGGCTGTTGATGGGTGATATTGCCCAAAAGTTCAACAGCAACCAACTTGTCTGTTCCGACAAACAAGCATGGGAGTCAGCTGGGTGCGGCACGATGTTCTCGGTCTTGATCTTATCGTTTTTATCTTTAGAATAAAGAGCAGAGATCGAGCAGAAATCACCA